>NC_069500.1:1062628543-1062846105 GCF_027579735.1 Bombina bombina | reverse complement strand
GAATCCGATTCGGCACCCCTGAGAGACAATACTCAGAATCCATTGATTTTGGACAGAATTTATCCAAACATCCTTGAAAAATCTTAATCTGCAACCTACCAGCTGAGCTGGAATGAGAGCCGCACCCTCATGCGGACTTGGGGGCTGGCTTTAGTTTCTTAAATGGCTTGGATTTATTCCAGTTTGAAGAAGGTTTCCAATTGGAAACAGATTCTTTGGGGGGAAGGATTAGGTTTCTGGTCCTTATTTTGTCGAAAGGAACGAAAACGGTTAGAAGCTTTAGATTTACCCTTAGGTATTTTATCCTGAGGCAAAAAAACTCCCTTCCCTCCAGTGACAGTTGAAATAATCGAATCCAACTGAGAACCAAATAACTTATTACCTTGGAAAGAAAGAGATAGCAATCTTGACTTAGAAGTCATGTCAGCATTCCAAGATTTAAGTCACAAAGCTCTTCTAGTTAAAATAGCTAGACAGATTTAACATCAATTTTGATGATATCAAAAATGGCATCACAAATAAAATGATTAGCATGTTGAAGCAAGAGAACAATGCTAGACAAATTAGAATCCAATTCTTGTTGCACTAAATTTTCCAACCAAAAAGTTGATGCAGCTGCAACATCAGCCAAAGAAATTGCAGGCCTGAGACGATGACCCGAATAAAAATAGGCTTTCCTTAGATAAGATTCAAGTTTCTTATCTAAAGGATCATTAAAAAAGTACTATCTTCCATAGGAATAGTAGTACATTTAGCAAGAGTAGAGATAGCCCCGTCAACTTTGGCGATCTTTTCCCAAAACTCCAATTTAACTGCTGGCAAAGGAAACAATTTTTTAAACCTTGATGAAGAAATAAAAGAAGTACCAGGCCTATTCCATTCCTTAGAAATCATATCAGAAATAGCATCAGGAACTGGAAAAACCACTGGAGTAACCACAGGAGGTTTATAAACAGAATTTAAACGGTTTACTAGTTTTAATATCAAGAGGACTAGTTTCCTCAATATCCAATGTAATCAACACTTCTTTTAACAAAGAACGAATATACTCCATTTAAATAAATAAGTAGATTTGTCAGTGTCAATAGCTGAGGAAGGATCTTCTGAAACAGATAGATCCTTATCAGAGGACTATAATTCAGTATGTTGTCGTTCATTTGAAATTCCATCAACTTTATGAGAAGTTTTAAAAGACCTTTTACGTTTAATAGAAGGCGGGATGGCAGACAAAGCCTTCTGAATAGAATCAGCAATAAATTATTTTAAATTAACAGGTATATCTTGTACATTAGATGTTGAAGGAAAAGCAACAGGCAATGTACTATTACTGATGGATACATTATCTGCATGTAAACGTTTATCATGACAACTATTACACACCACAGCTGGAGATATCTCCATAAGTTTACAACAAATGCACTTAGCTTTTGTAGAACTGTTATCAGGCAGCAGGGTTCCAACAGTGATTTCTGAGACAGGATCAGATTGAAACATCTTGCAAAATGTAAGAGAAAAAACAACATATAAAGCAAAACTCGGCGTCAACTAAGACGCCGGAAATGACAAATTTGCGTCATCGGACGTACCTTCGCGCCCAAAAATTCTCGAGCCAAGAATGACGCAATAAACTTTGAAAAAAAACAGTCAATTTGAAAAAAAGACTAAATCCCAGGTAAGAAAAATATTTCCTAAATATGTTTTTCCCCAAATATGAAACTGACAGTCTGCAAAAGGAAATACATAAACCTGACTCATGGCAAATATAAGTACAATACATATATTTAGAACTTTATATTAATGCATAAAGTGCCAAACCATAGCTAAGGGGCTTTAAGAAATAAAAGCATACTTACCGAAAGACACCCATCCACATATAGCAAATCGCCAAACCAGTGCTGAAACGGTTATCAGTAGAGGTAATGGAATATGAGAGTTTATTGTCGATCTGAAAAGGGAGGTAGGAGATGAATCTCTACGACCGATAACAGAGAACCTATGAAATAGATCTTTCGTGAGGAAAACCATTGCATTCAATAGGTGATACTCCCTTCACATCCCTCTGACATTCGCTGTACTCTGAGAGGAACCGGGCTTCAAAATGCTGAGAAGCGCATATCAACGTAGAAATCTTAGCACAAACTTACTTCACCACCTCCATAGGAGGCAAAGTTTGTAAAGCTGAATTGTGGGTGTGGTGAGGGGTATATTTATAGGCATTTTGAGATTTGGTAAACTTTGCCCTTCCTGGTAGGATTGTATATCCCATACGTCACTAGCTCATGGACTCTTGCAATTACATGAAAGAAAACATACTTACAGAAAGACACCCATCCACATATAGCAGATAGCCAATCCAGTACTGAAACGGTTATCAGTAGCGGTAATGGAATATGAGAGTATATCGTCGATCTGAATAAAGAGGTAGGAGATTAATCTCTACGACCGATAACAGAGAACCTATGAAATAGATCTCCCATGAGGAAAACCATTGCAATCAATAGGTGATACTCCCTTCACGTACTCTGAGAGGAACCGGGCTTCAAAATGCTGAGAAGCGCATATCAACATAGGATGCAAAGTTTGTAAAACTGAATTGTGGGTGTGGTGAGGGGTGTATTTATAGGCATTTTGAAGTTTGGGAAACTTTGCCCCTCCTGGTAGGATTGTATATCCCATACGTCACTAGCTCATGGACTCAAAGAAACAGTAAAAAAAAAAAGAAAGAAAAAAAAGAAAGAAAAGCAACAACTTGTAATAAAACTTGCAATACCTTTTCAAATATTTGGTACAAAAAAAAATAGAACACAAATCTTAGAAGAATGTTCCTTGTAAGGACAGTACAGACCCTTTTGGAAAGCTTTAAATGTTTTTTTAAGAGCTGTTGGGATAAAAAACAGAATTTATGTTTACCTGATAAATTACTTTCTCCAACGGTGTGTCCGGTCCACGGCGTCATCCTTACTTGTGGGATATTCTCTTCCCCAACAGGAAATGGCAAAGAGCCCAGCAAAGCTGGTCACATGATCCCTCCTAGGCTCCGCCTACCCCAGTCATTCGACCGACGTTAAGGAGGAATATTTGCATAGGAGAAACCATATGGTACCGTGGTGACTGTAGTTAAAGAAAATAAATTATCAGACCTGATTAAAAAACCAGGGCGGGCCGTGGACCGGACACACCGTTGGAGAAAGTAATTTATCAGGTAAACATAAATTCTGTTTTCTCCAACATAGGTGTGTCCGGTCCACGGCGTCATCCTTACTTGTGGGAACCAATACCAAAGCTTTAGGACACGGATGAAGGGAGGGAGCAAATCAGGTCACCTAAATGGAAGGCACCACGGCTTGCAAAACCTTTCTCCCAAAAATAGCCTCAGAAGAAGCAAAAGTATCAAACTTGTAAAATTTGGTAAAAGTGTGCAGTGAAGACCAAGTCGCTGCCCTACATATCTGATCAACAGAAGCCTCGTTCTTGAAGGCCCATGTGGAAGCCACAGCCCTAGTGGAATGAGCTGTGATTCTTTCGGGAGGCTGCCGTCCGGCAGTCTCGTAAGCCAATCTGATGATGCTTTTAATCCAAAAAGAGAGAGAGGTAGAAGTTGCTTTTTGACCTCTCCTTTTACCTGAATAAACAACAAACAAGGAAGATGTTTGTCTAAAATCCTTTGTAGCATCTAAATAGAATTTTAGAGCGCGAACAACATCCAAATTGTGCAACAAACGTTCCTTCTTTGAAACTGGTTTCGGACACAGAGAAGGTACGATAATCTCCTGGTTAATGTTTTTGTTAGAAACAACCTTTGGAAGAAAACCAGGTTTAGTACGTAAAACCACCTTATCTGCATGGAACACCAGATAAGGAGGAGAACACTGCAGAGCAGATAATTCTGAAACTCTTCTAGCAGAAGAAATTGCAACTAAAAACAAAACTTTCCAAGATAATAACTTAATATCAACGGAATGTAAGGGTTCAAACGGAACCCCCTGAAGAACTGAAAGAACTAAATTGAGACTCCAAGGAGGAGTCAAAGGTTTGTAAACAGGCTTGATTCTAACCAGAGCCTGAACAAAGGCTTGAACATCTGGCACAGCTGCCAGCTTTTTGTGAAGTAACACCGACAAGGCAGAAATCTGTCCCTTCAGGGAACTTGCAGATAATCCTTTTTCCAATCCTTCTTGAAGGAAGGATAGAATCCTAGGAATCTTAACCTTGTCCCAAGGGAATCCTTTAGATTCACACCAACAGATATATTTTTTCCAAATTTCGTGGTAAATCTTTCTAGTTACAGGCTTTCTGGCCTGAACAAGAGTATCGATAACAGAATCTGAGAATCCTCGCTTCGATAAAATCAAGCGTTCAATCTCCAAGCAGTCAGCTGGAGTGAAACCAGATTCGGATGTTCGAACGGACCCTGAACAAGAAGGTCTCGTCTCAAAGGTAGCTTCCAAGGTGGAGCCGATGACATATTCACCAGATCTGCATACCAAGTCCTGCGTGGCCACGCAGGAGCTATCAAGATCACCGACGCCCTCTCCTGATTGATCCTGGCTACCAGCCTGGGGATGAGAGGAAATGGCGGGAACACATAAGCTAGTTTGAAGGTCCAAGGTGCTACTAGTGCATCCACTAGAGCCGCCTTGGGATCCCTGGATCTGGCCCCGTAGCAAGGAACTTTGAAGTTCTGACGAGAGGCCATCAGATCCATGTCTGGAATGCCCCACAGGTGAGTGACTTGGGCAAAGATTTCCGGATGGAGTTCCCACTCCCCCGGATGCAATGTCTGACGACTCAGAAAATCCGCTTCCCAATTTTCCACTCCTGGGATGTGGATAGCAGACAGGAGGCAGGAGTGAGACTCCGCCCATAGAATAATTTTGGTCACTTCTTCCATCGCTAGGGAACTCCTTGTTCCCCCCTGATGGTTGATGTACGCAACAGTTGTCATGTTGTCTGATTGAAACCGTATGAACTTGGTCCTCGCTAGCTGAGGCCAAGCCTTGAGAGCATTGAATATCGCTCTCAGTTCCAGAATATTTATCGGTAGAAGAGATTCTTCCCGAGACCAAAGACCCTGAGCTTTCAGGGATCCCCAGACCGCGCCCCAGCCCATCAGACTGGCGTCGGTCGTGACAATGACCCACTCTGGTCTGCGGAATGTCATCCCTTGTGACAGGTTGTCCAGGGACAGCCACCAACGGAGTGAGTCTCTGGTCCTCTGATTTACTTGTATCTTCGGAGACAAGTCTGTATAGTCCCCATTCCACTGACTGAGCATGCACAGTTGTAATGGTCTTAGATGAATGCGCGCAAAAGGAACTATGTCCATTGCCGCTACCATCAACCCGATCACTTCCATGCACTGAGCTATGGAAGGAAGAGGAACGGAATGAAGTATCCGACAAGAGTCTAGAAGTTTTGTTTTTCTGACCTCTGTCAGAAAAATCCTCATTTCTAAGGAGTCTATAATTGTTCCCAAGAAGGGAACCCTTGTTGACGGGGATAGAGAACTCTTTTCCACGTTCACTTTCCAACCGTGAGATCTGAGAAAGGCCAGGACGATGTCCGTGTGAGCCTTTGCTTGAGGAAGGGACGACGCTTGAATCAGAATGTCGTCCAAGTAAGGTACTACCACAATGCCCCTTGGTCGTAGCACAGCTAGAAGGGACCCTAGTACCTTTGTGAAAATCCTTGGAGCAGTGGCTAATCCGAAAGGAAGCGCCACGAACTGGTAATGTTTGTCCAGGAATGCGAACCTTAGGAACCGATGATGTTCCTTGTGGATAGGAATATGTAGATACGCATCCTTTAAATCCACCGTGGTCATGAATTGACCTTCCTGGATGGAAGGAAGAATAGTTCGAATGGTTTCCATCTTGAACGATGGAACCTTGAGAAACTTGTTTAAGATCTTGAGATCTAAGATTGGTCTGAACGTTCCCTCTTTTTTGGGAACTATGAACAGATTGGAGTAGAACCCCATCCCTTGTTCTCTTAATGGAACAGGATGAATCACTCCCATTTTTAACAGGTCTTCTACACAATGTAAGAACGCCTGTCTTTTTATGTGGTCTGAAGACAACTGAGACCTGTGGAACCTCCCCCTTGGGGGAAGTCCCTTGAATTCCAGAAGATAACCTTGGGAGACTATTTCTAGCGCCCAAGGATCCAGAACATCTCTTGCCCAAGCCTGAGCGAAGAGAGAGAGTCTGCCCCCCACCAGATCCAGTCCCGGATCGGGGGCCAACATTTCATGCTGTCTTGGTAGCAGTGGCAGGTTTCTTGGCCTGCTTTCCCTTGTTCCAGCCTTGCATTGGTCTCCAAGCTGGCTTGGCTTGAGAAGTATTACCCTCTTGCTTAGAGGACGTAGCACTTTGGGCTGGTCCGTTTTTACGAAAGGGACGAAAATTAGGTCTATTTTTTGCCTTGAAAGGCCGATCCTGAGGAAGGGCGTGGCCCTTACCCCCAGTGATATCAGAGATAATCTCTTTCAAGTCAGGGCCAAACAGCGTTTTCCCCTTGAAAGGAATGTTTAGTAGCTTGTTCTTGGAAGACGCATCAGCCGACCAAGATTTCAACCAAAGCGCTCTGCGCGCCACAATAGCAAACCCAGAATTCTTAGCCGCTAACCTAGCCAATTGCAAAGTGGCGTCTAGGGTGAAAGAATTAGCCAATTTGAGAGCATTGATTCTGTCCATAATCTCCTCATAAGGAGGAGAATCACTATCGAGCGTCTTTATCAGCTCATCGAACCAGAAACATGCGGCTGTAGCGACAGGGACAATGCATGAAATTGGTTGTAGAAGGTAACCCTGCTGAACAAACATCTTTTTAAGCAAACCTTCTAATTTTTTATCCATAGGATCTTTGAAAGCACAACTATCCTCTATGGGTATAGTGGTGCGTTTGTTTAAAGTGGAAACCGCTCCCTCGACCTTGGGGACTGTCTGCCATAAGTCCTTTCTGGGGTCGACCATAGGAAACAATTTTTTAAATATGGGGGGAGGGACGAAAGGAATACCGGGCCTTTCCCATTCTTTATTAACAATGTCCGCCACCCGCTTGGGTATAGGAAAAGCTTCTGGGAGCCCCGGCACCTCTAGGAACTTGTCCATTTTACATAGTTTCTCTGGGATGACCAACTTTTCACAATCATCCAGAGTGGATAATACCTCCTTAAGCAGAATGCGGAGATGTTCCAACTTAAATTTAAATGCAATCACATCAGGTTCAGCCTGTTGAGAAATGTTCCCTGAATCAGTAATTTCTCCCTCAGACAAAACCTCCCTGGCCCCATCAGACTGGTTAGGGGCCCTTCAGAGATATTAATATCAGCGTCGTCATGCTCTTCAGTATCTAAAACAGAGCAGCCACGCTTACGCTGACAAGGGTTCATTTTGGCTAAAATGTTTTTGACAGAATTATCCATTACAGCCGTTAATTGTTGCATAGTAAGGAGTATTGGCGCGCTAGATGTACTAGGGGCCTCCTGAGTGGGCAAGACTCGTGTAGACGAGGGAGGGAATGATGCAGTACCATGCTTACTCCCCTCACTTGAGGAATCATCTTGGGCATCATTGTCATTATCACATAAATCACATTTATTTAAATGAATAGGAATCCTGGCTTCCCCACATTCAGAACACAGTCTATCTGGTAGTTCAGACATGTTAAACAGGCATAAACTTGATAACAAAGTACAAAAACGTTTTAAAATAAAACCGTTACTGTCACTTTAAATTTTAAACTGAACACACTTTATTACTGCAATTGCGAAAAAACATGAAGGAATTGTTCAAAATTCACCAAATTTTCACCACAGTGTCTTAAAGCCTTAAAAGTATTGCACACCAAATTTGGAAGCTTTAACCCTTAAAATAACGGAACCGGAGCCGTTTTAAGCTTTAACCCCTTTACAGTCCCTGGTATCTGCTTTGCTGAGACCCAACCAAGCCCAAAGGGGAATACGATACCAAATGACGCCTTCAGAAAGTCTTTTCTAAGTATCAGAGCTCCTCTCACATGCGACTGCATGCCATGCCTCTCAAAAACAAGTGCGCCACACCGGCGCGAAAATGAGGCTCTGCTTAAGCTTTGGGAAAGCCCCTAAGGAATAAGGTGTCTAATACAGTGCCTGCCGATATTATTATATCAAAATACCCAGATAAAATGATTCCTCAAGGCTAAATATGTGTTAATAATGAATCGATTTAGCCCAGAAACAGTCTACAGTCTTAATAAGCCCTTGTGAAGCCCTTATTTATGATCGTAATAAACATGGCTTACCGGATCCCATAGGGAAAATGACAGCTTCCAGCATTACATCGTCTTGTTAGAATGTGTCATACCTCAAGCAGCAAGAGACTGCACACTGTTCCCCCAACTGAAGTTAATTGCTCTCAACAGTCCTGTGTGGAACAGCCATGGATTTTAGTTACGGTTGCTAAAATCATTTTCCTCATACAAACAGAAATCTTCATCTCTTTTCTGTTTCTGAGTAAATAGTACATACCAGCACTATTTTAAAATAACAAACTCTTGATTGAATAATAAAAACTACAGTTAAACACTAAAAAACTCTAAGCCATCTCCGTGGAGATGTTGCCTGTACAACGGCAAAGAGAATGACTGGGGTAGGCGGAGCCTAGGAGGGATCATGTGACCAGCTTTGCTGGGCTCTTTGCCATTTCCTGTTGGGGAAGAGAATATCCCACAAGTAAGGATGACGCCGTGGACCGGACACACCTATGTTGGAGAAACAGGGTTTTACATACCCCTCTGTCTGATTTACACATCATAAAAATTGACAAGAGGACAAACTTCCATTTGTATGCTTAAACTATTTGCATGTGCTTCACAAAAATGAATTTAAATGATTTAACTCAACACTTAAAGGGACCGTCGACTCCAAAATGTTTATTGTTTAAAAAAAAAAAAAAAGATAATCCTTTTATTAGCCATTCCCCAGTGATTCACAGTCAACACAGTTATATTAATACACCTTTAATATCCGATTACCTTGTATCTAAGCCTCTTCTGACAACCCCCTTATCACAAAGGCTATGTATTATCTATTGACTTGTATTTTAGCCAATTAATTAGGCACAACTTCACTGGAGTGAGCACAATGTTATCTATATGGCCCACATGAATAAGCAGTCTCTTGTTGTGAAAAGCTAATTAAAAAAACATAATTTATGTAAGAACTTACCTGATAAATTCATTTCTTTCATATTAGCAAGAGTCCATGAGCTAGTGACGTATGGGATATACATTCCTACCAGGAGGGGCAAAGTTTCCCAAACCTCAAAATGCCTATAAATACACCCCTCACCACACCCACAATTCAGTTTAACGAATAGCCAAGAAGTGGGGTGATAAAAAAGTGCGAAAGCATTAAAAATAAGGAATTGGAATAATTGTGCTTTATACAAAATCATAACCACCACAAAAAAAGGGCGGGCCTCATGGACTCTTGCTAATATGAAAGAAATGAATTTATCAGGTAAGTTCTTACATAAATTATGTTTTCTTTCATGTAATTAGCAAGAGTCCATGAGCTAGTGACGTATGGGATAATGACTACCCAAGATGTGGATCTTTCCACACAAGAGTCACTAGAGAGGGAGGGATAAAATAAAGACAGCCAATTCCTGCTGAAAATAATCCACACCCAAAAATAAAGTTTAACGAAAAACATAAGCAGAAGATTCAAACTGAAACCGCTGCCTGAAGTACTTTTCTACCAAAAACTGCTTCAGAAGAAGAAAATACATCAAAATGGTAGAATTTAGTAAAAGTATGCAAAGAGGACCAAGTTGCTGCTTTGCAAATCTGGTCAACCGAAGCTTCATTCCTAAACGCCCAGGAAGTAGAAACTGACCTAGTAGAATGAGCTGTAATTCTCTGAGGCGGAGTTTTACCCGACTCAACATAGGCAAGATGAATTAAAGATTTCAACCAAGATGCCAAAGAAATAGCAGAAGCTTTCTGGCCTTTTCTAGAACCGGAAAAGATAACAAATAAACTAGAAGTCTTACGGAAAGATTTCGTAGCTTCAACATAATATTTCAAAGCTCTAACAACATCCAAAGAATGCAACGATTTCTCCTTAGAATTCTTAGGATTAGGACATAATGAAGGAACCACAATTTCTCTACTAATGTTGTTGGAATTCACAACTTTAGGTAAAAATTCAAAAGAAGTTCGCAACACCGCCTTATCCTGATGAAAAATCAGAAAAGGAGACTCACAAGAAAGAGCAGATAATTCAGAAACTCTTCTGGCAGAAGAGATGGCCAAAAGGAACAAAACTTTCCAAGAAAGTAATTTAATGTCCAATGAATGCATAGGTTCAAACGGAGGAGCTTGAAGAGCTCCCAGAACCAAATTCAAACTCCAAGGAGGAGAAATTGACTTAATAACAGGTTTTATACGAACCAAAGCTTGTACAAAACAATGAATATCAGGAAGAACAGCAATCTTTCTGTGAAAAAGAACAGAAAGAGCAGAGATTTGTCCTTTCAAAGAACTTGCGGACAAACCCTTATCTAAACCATCCTGAAGAAACTGTAAAATTCTCGGTATTCTAAGAGAATGCCAAGAAAAATGATGAGAAAGACACCAAGAAATATAAGTCTTCCAAACTCTATAATATATCTCTCGAGATACAGATTTACGAGCCTGTAACATAGTATTAATCACAGAGTCAGAGAAACCTCTTTGACCAAGAATCAAGCGTTCAATCTCCATACCTTTAAATTTAAGGATTTCAGATCCTGATGGAAAAAAGGACCTTGTGACAGAAGGTCTGGTCTTAACGGAAGAGTCCACGGTTGGCAAGAGGCCATCCGGACAAGATCCGCATACCAAAACCTGTGAGGCCATGCCGGAGCTACCAGCAGAACAAACGAGCATTCCTTCAGAATCTTGGAGATTACTCTTGGAAGAAGAACTAGAGGCGGAAAGATATAGGCAGGATGATACTTCCAAGGAAGTGATAATGCATCCACTGCCTCCGCCTGAGGATCCCGGGATCTGGACAGATACCTGGGAAGTTTCTTGTTTAGATGGGACGCCATCAGATCTATTTCTGGAAGTTCCCACATTTGAACAATCTGAAGAAATACCTCTGGGTGAAGAGACCATTCGCCCGGATGCAACGTTTGGCGACTGAGATAATCCGCTTCCCAATTGTCTATACCTGGGATATGAACCGCAGAGATTAGACAGGAGCTGGATTCCGCCCAAACCAGAATTCGAGATACTTCTTTCATAGCCAGAGGACTGTGAGTCCCTCCTTGATGATTGATGTATGCCACAGTTGTGACATTGTCTGTCTGAAAACAAATGAACGATTCTCTCTTCAGAAGAGGCCAAAACTGAAGAGCTCTGAAAATTGCACAGAGTTCCAAAATATTGATCGGTAATCTCACCTCCTGAGATTCCCAAACTCCTTGTGCCGTCAGAGATCCCCACACAGCTCCCCAACCTGTGAGACTGGCATCTGTTGAAATTACAGTCCAGGTCGGAAGCACAAAAGAAGCCCCCTGAATTAAACGATGGTGATCTGTCCACCATGTTAGAGAGTGTCGAACAATCGGTTTTAAAGATATTAATTGAGATATCTTCGTGTAATCCTTGCACCATTGCTTCAGCATACAGAGCTGAAGAGGTCGCATGTGAAAACGAGCAAAGGGGATCACGTCCGATGCAGCAGTCATAAGACCTAGAATTTCCATGCATAAGGCTACCGAAGGGAATGATTGTGACTGAAGGTTTCGACAAGCTGCAATCAATTTTAGACGTCTCTTGTCTGTTAAAGACAGAGTCATGGACATTGAATCCATCTGGAAACCCAGAAAGGTTACCCTTATCTGAGGAATCAAAGAACTTTTTGGTAAATTGATCCTCCAACCATGATCTTGAAGAAACAACACAAGTCGATTCGTATGAGATTCTGCTAAATGTAAAGACTGAGCAAGTACCAAGATATCGTCCAAATAAGGAAATACCACAATACCCTGTTCTCTGATTACAGACAGAAGGGCACCGAGAACCTTTGTAAAAATTCTTGGAGCTGTAGCTAGGCCAAACGGCAGCGCCACAAACTGGTAATGCTTGTCCAGAAAAGAGAATCTCAGGAACTGATAATGATCTGGATGAATCGGAATATGCAGATATGCATCCAGTAAATCTATTGTGGACATATAATTCCCTTGCTGAACAAAAGGCAAGATAGTCCTTACAGTTACCATCTTGAACGTTGGTATTCTTACATAACGATTCAATATTTTTAGATCCAGAACTGGTCTGAAGGAATTCTCCTTCTTTGGTACAATGAAGAGATTTGAATAAAACCCCATCCCCTGTTCCGGAACTGGAACTGGCATAATTACTCCAGTCAACTCTAGATCTGAAACACAATTCAGAAATGCTTGAGCTTTTACTGGATTTACTGGGACACGGGAAAGAAAAAATCTCTTTGCAGGAGGTCTCATCTTGAAACCAATTCTGTACCCTTCTGAAACAATGCTCTGAATCCAAAGATTGTGAACAGAATTGATCCAAATTTCCTTGAAAAAACGTAACCTGCCCCCTACCAGCTGAGCTGGAATGAGGGCCGCACCTTCATGTGGACTTAGAAGCAGGCTTTGCCCTTCTAGCTGGCTTGGATTTATTCCAGACTGGAGATGGTTTCCAAACTGAAACTGCTCCTGAGGATGAAGGATCAGGCTTTTGTTCTTTGTTGAAACGAAAGGAACGAAAACGATTATTAGCCCTACTTTTACCTTTAGATTTTTTTATCCTGTGGTAAAAAAGTTCCTTTTCCACCAGTAACAGTTGAAATAATGGAATCCAACTGAGAACCAAATAATTTGTTACCCTGGAAAGAAATGGAAAGTAAAGTTGATTTAGAAGCCATATCAGCATTCCAAGTTTTAAGCCATAAAGCTCTTCTAGCTAAAATAGCTAGAGACATAAACCTGACATCAACTCTGATAATATCAAAAATGGCATCACAGATAAAATTATTAGCATGCTGTAGAAGAATAATAATATCATGAGAATCATGATGTGTTACTTGTTGCGCTAAAGTTTCCAACCAGAAAGTTGAAGCTGCAGCAACATCAGCCAAAGATATAGCAGGTCTAAGAAGATTACCTGAACAGAGATAAGCTTTTCTTAGAAAGGATTCAATTTTCCTATCTAAAGGATCCTTAAACGAAGTACCATCTGACGTAGGAATAGTAGTACGTTTAGCAAGGGTAGAAATAGCCCCATCAACTTTAGGGATTTTGTCCCAAAATTCTAATCTGTCAGACGGCACAGGATATAATTGCTTAAAACGTTTAGAAGGAGTAAATGAATTACCCAATGTATCCCATTCTTTGGAAATTACTGCAGAAATAGCATTAGGAACAGGAAAAACTTCTGGAATAACCACAGGAGCTTTAAATACCTTATCCAAACGTTTAGAATTAGTATCAAGAGGACCAGAATCCTCTATTTCTAAAGCAATTAGTACTTCTTTAAGTAAAGAACGAATAAATTCCATTTTAAATAAATATGAAGATTTATCAGCATCAACCTCTGAGACAGAATCCTCTGAACCAGAAGAGTCATCAGAATCAGAATGATGATCATTTAAAAATTCATCTGTAGGGAGAGAAGTTTTAAAAGATTTTTTACCTTTACTAGAAGGAGAAATAACAGACATAGCCTTCTTTATCGATTCAGAAACAAAATCTCTTATATTATCAGGAACATTCTGCACCTTAGATGTTGAAGGAACTGCAACAGGCAATGGTACTTTACTAAAGGAAATATTATCTGCTTTAACAAGTTTGTCATGACAATCAATACAAACAACAGCTGGAGAAATAGCTACCAAAAGTTTACAGCAGATACACTTAGCTTTGGTAGATTCAGCACTAGACAGCGATTTTCCTGTAGTATCTTCTGACTCAGATGCAACGTGAGACATCTTGCAATATGTAAGAGAAAAAACAACATATATATAAAGCAAAGTTGATCAAATTCCTTAAATGACAGTTTCAGGAATGGGAAAAAATGCCAAAGAACAAGCTTCTAGCAACCAGAAGCAATGAAAAATGAGACTTAAATAATGTGGAGACAAAAGCGACGCCCACATTTTTCGCGCCAAAAAGACGCCCACATTATTTGGCGCTTAAATGCTTTTTGGCGCCAAAATGACGCCACATCCAGAACGCCGACATTTTTGGCGCAAAATAACGTCAAAAAAATGACGCAACTTCCGGCGACACGTATGACGCCGGAAACGGAAACGAATTTTTTGCGCCAAAAAAATCCGCGCCAAGAATGACGCAATAAAATGAAGCATTTTCAGCCCCCGCGAGCCTAACAGCCCACAGGGAAGAGTCAAATTTTTGAAGGTAAGAAAAAATGATTAAATCAAATGCATTATCCCAAATATGAAACTGACTGTCTGAAAATAAGGAAAGTTGAACATTCTGAGTCAAGGCAAATAAATGTTTGAATACATATATTTAGAACTTTATAAACAAAGCGCCCAACCATAGCTTAGAGTGTCACAGAAAATAAGATTTACTTACCCCAGGACACTCATCTACATGTTTGTAGAAAGCCAAACCAGTACTGAAACGAGAATCAGCAGAGGTAATGGTATATATAAGAGTATATCGTCGATCTGAAAAGGGAGGTAAGAGATTAATCTCTACGACCGATAACAGAGAACCTATGAAATAGACCCCGTAGAAGGAGATCACTGCATTCAAATAGGCAATACTCTCCTCACATCCCTCTGACATTCACTGCACGCTGAGAGGAAAACCGGGCTCCAACTTGCTGCGGAGCGCATATCAACGTAGAATCTAGCACAAACTTACTTCACCACCTCCATCGGAGGCAAAGTTTGTAAAACTGAATTGTGGGTGTGGTGAGGGGTGTATTTATAGGCATTTTGAGGTTTGGGAAACTTTGCCCCTCCTGGTAGGAATGTATATCCCATACGTCACTAGCTCATGGACTCTTGCTAATTACATGAAAGAAAACATGTGATAAGAGGCTATTGCTTAGAAACGGGCAGAAATGTTGAGTTTTAAATGTTATAAAGTTAATTAATTTAACAATGTTGGTTGTGCAAAGCTGGGGAATGGGTAGTAAAAGTGTTAACTATCTTATTAAACAATAAAAAAAATTGTTGATTGTTCCTTTAAGACCACAATTAAGACTATATTTATATATATAAAAAAAGGATGGCATAATCTTAACATGTAATATGTCATTACTAAGAATCTTACACAGACACTGGTTGGTTAAAATAGACAGAAATGTTTTTCAAAAGGTTTTATTGCATTATATTTGGTACCTTATGTTTAACAACAAAAAGGAAATGACTTGTAACTGCAGGAATTAGAAGCTGGTTTGTTATTGGGAAAAAAAAGATGCTCTGGTGCCCCGTTACAGTCTGGAGCATGCCTGATTAAACTGAGCAAGAAATAGAATTCATAGAAACGTAGGGCTTCAAGTATTACAAACCTGTGACTGTGGAAAAATCCAGAGGTATCTAAAAATGCAGCACTTCTTTTATCTGCATAACATGAACAAGGTCTGTAGGTTTTTAATTATCTGTCTCCTGATTATTCAATACAAATGGGAAGTCAGGAAACTTTGTTCTTGGCAATATCCCACCAAGGAGGGCTATTCTTAACTGTTCAGTTGGTGCCACATCACAGTGCATTAAATCTTTTGGTTTCTGTATTTTGATGTTTGGCAAAAAAAAAAAAAAAAAAAATACTTGTGCCACCCCTCCATTTTAATGATAATTAAGGAGAATATTAAGTTTCTTTCAAATAGGTTATTCTAAAATGGTTCACAAAAAAGTACACACCAAACTTACTGGTGTCCAGTGAACTTCAAAGGACACCCACGCCTATGTTCTCCAGACAATTCGTTCAGTTTGAATTCCAGATGATGAAACTCTTGTCTAGGTCTCTGCAATCTATATTTCACATGGAGTACTTCAGATGACCAGGAGCGGACAACATGCCCAAACCCCAAACATCCTTGTGCTCAGTAAAGGAACAAAATCCAGTGCTAAAACAGCATTATGACACCCCAATGCCTGAATATCTCGCACTACACCACAGCTTTTGCAGGCACCTCTGATACTGATTAGGAGTATGCTGTCCAAGAAAAGTAATCTCTAAAAGACAAATTGTTAGTAATATTTCTGCCACACACCTGCTCTTACCACTGTAACAAATTCTACATAAATAGTTTAAAAAAACAGATACTCCATTCAGTTTTTGCCCCTCTTCCAATTTTTAGCAGCAAGTTTTATTTTTAAGAAACTGTTCCACCAATATCCTGTAACAGATATTATATAGAGAATTTTTTCAGCAGGATAAAAAAGGAAAAAGTAAAACAATAATTAAAGGCAACAATTTTTTTACTCCTTTCATTCTTCACATAAGTTACAGAGCGATACAGCAGGTGCGTGACAAAAATATTACATAGTTGATATGGTCCAAAGTCTGTTTTCATCATAAGCTGTTCACATTTCATTAGCAAGTTCTTCTGGTTCTGCAGAACTATCTCCATTAATTGTGATACTCATGTCCTCTTCATATCCAGGTGGCAAAAAAGCTAAAGCATAAGGGAAGAGCTTGTAGCAGACGACTCTATAAGATTCTGCGGCATCTTTGCTATCTCCTAAGCTACCATCACGCAAGGATTCCAGAACTTGAATACAAGTCTAAATGGTACAGGAGAAAAAAAATATAAAATTAAGACAAATATTTAATGTAAACATTTAAAAAACAATAATAAAAAAAGAATGTTTTTTATTTGATTTCTATCCGTTTCTGAAAACCTAGATTTATTTTGATAAATTAGTTTTTGCAACTTCTAAGTCAAGGCTTAAAAAAAGCTAGGTGCCAACAAGATAATACAGATATACACATACATGTATGTATATGTGTGTATATATTTCTACACACATACACTATATTTATATATACACTATATATAAAATTAGCCAATATTAAAAACATAATTTATGTGCATAAATTTATTTCTTTCATGGTGCTAAGAGTCCACTATCCATTACTCCTGGGAATTACCTTCCGTACCACTAGGAGGAGGCAAAGATTCCCAAACCCCAAGAGCTCTATATATCCCCTCCCACCTCTATGGTGGTTAGTCCGACCTATTAGCCAAGCAAAAAAGGTAGGAAATTAAAGAGCAAAAAAGGTAGGAAACAAATATGTGCCATAACATAAAAACCAACACCAAAAAACAGAGTGGGGTCTTGGACTCTTACCACCATAAAAGAGATGAATTTATCAGGTAAGCATAAATTATGTTTTCTTTCATAAAGGTGGTAAGAGTTTACAAACCATTACTCCTGGGAATTAATACCAAAGCTGTGGAGAGTCCACTAGTAATAAAAGGAAAGGGTGGGATAACTTTTTTTCCATAAAGGAACTAAATCCTCCACAACCCTAAAAAGAAAGAAGATATAACATTTAAATTAAATGTAAATATATATATTTTAAAGTGCAGTGTGTGTGTGTATGTATGTATGTATGTATGTATGTATGTATGTATGTATGTATATATATTATATATATATATATATATATACATATACACATACACACACATACATATATATATATATATATATATATATATACATACACACACACATACATATACATACACACACACATACATATACACACACACACACATACATATACACACACACATACATATACACACACACACTGCACTTTAAAAAAAACAAATTATGCTTACCTGATAATTTTCTTTTCTTCTGATGGGAAGAGTCCACAGCTGCATTCATTACTTTTGGGAAATAAGAACCTGGCCACCAGGAGGAGGCAAAGACACACCCAGCCAAAAGCTTAAATACCTCCCCCACTTCCCTCATCCCCCAGTCCTTCTGCCAAGGGAACAAGGAACAGTAGAAGAAATATCAGGGTGAAAAAAAGTGCCAGAAGAATAAAACTAAAATATGGCCGCCCCATAAAAAAGAAAATTACCAGGTAAGCATAATTTAAGTTTTTCTTCTTAAAAGGAGAAGAGTCCACAGCTGCATTCATTACTTTTGGGAAACAATACCCAAGCTATAGAGGACACTGAATGCAAACAAAGGGTGGATACAGAAGGCGGCCCCTTTCAAAGGGCATCACAGCCTGAAATTACCCAACACCTGATAAAAAGAAAAAAACTAACACTTAGACACAAGGGGTTAAAACCTGAAAGGACCAAGGAACTGCCCATCAGTTAAACACCACAAGGCCATCCTAGAGACTACTCAGAATCTCTAGAATCCATTAAGCACAAGAAAACCCCCAAGGAACCAAGTCCTGCAGCTTTCTGATCACACAGAGCTAACCCCCGACCCGAAGGAAGAGAACCTACACCTACCTTAGGGGAAAAACGGAGGACCCATAAGGTATCCAAAGGACCACCAACTATGGTAAAAAATTTCCCAAAACGACTAAAGCAAACCCAAGGTTGCAAAAGACAACCACCCAGGGAATGACACCCTAGAAGGACAAGGACCAGGGATCAACTCCACACCTATTAAACACCACCATACGACTTATGGTGCTTCAAGGAAGCCACAGGCTCCTCCCTGTACCATAGTTTAGCAGACACAACAGCTAAAAGTAGGCAACATAGGAAGAAACCCATTTGGAGCTGAAGAATTCGCAGCCTGTAGACAAGGATAGAAAAACTAATTATCCTGTCAGAAAAAAAGGCTATCTTGTGAAAACACCCAGCCACATCCAAGCTCCAGTCACAAGGCTGACCCTAAGCAATTGTGGGAAATTAACCCACAGAGAATGTCGAAAAATATCAACGGCAACTCTCGCCTTAGAAGAACATCCAAAACCAGCAGCATATAAAAATCAGTGGAGGGATGAAACACTGTGAACCCCCCACCGAAAGCAGTAGACCAGATTAGAAAGCTGCCACAGCAGGACTCAAACTCAAAGTCTACAGCTACTAGGCAAGGTAGAGAACCCATAGGCTACCTAGACCTGCATGAACTGGAATATAAAATTCTTCTAACCATGCCTCAGAAGAAAAAGGAGGGGCCTAAAAGGGAACGACCCCATGGTGGAACAACTCTGACCATTATTTAAATCTCACTTGCTACCACAAGCCATGACAGAATACTACGTGCTTGGGTTCCAGAACCCCTACACAGCTCCCTCCGAAGAGGGACCACTCCCAAACCAGGGAGATAGACACTAAACTACAGCGTCCAGTACCAGAATCCAGTCCCAGGACCTCTTGTACGCAAGAAGGACAGAACCCCTCGGAAACGAGAAGAGAAGGACCCTGGGGCCTCAATGGAAACTGTATTCAGAAACCTCTCAGAAGGAGAACAAACGCAACGGAACAGCTTCCCCAGCAATAGGCATGGAGAAGAGATGAGAGAACGGTGAAACCAAGTGATAAGAGACTATTCGGTCATACCAACAGTGGAAAGAGACAACCACTAGCCCACATCAAGGTGCAATAACTGCCCCTGACGATCACTGTCAGATCCCACCAGGAGACGGCAAGCTAACCTTCAGGTAGATACCAGAAGGGACAAGCGAATGTTTCAAACCTAAAAGGTTTGAAACCAAACCACCCAGGACCGATCCAGATCCAGACTCCGAACTCTCAGACAAGAGACATGGTCATAAACTAGACCCCCAGAACCCGAGACCGGTCGAAGCTCAAACCCCCTGAGGAACTGACAAGTTACCTCATACGGAGAAGTGCACCCTGGGCAGTGCATCCCACATCACAATGTCCCTGGACATTTGACGCCTGAAATAGATTGAGACCCAAGAGCCTAAAAGACATTTTAACAGGCCTAAGAAAAGGGCAACCAGCAACCGGGGGAGGGTCCGAAACCAGGACCCTCTACTTGTAACCCCAAAAGGCTAGATCTCTTAGGGAGTCGAAGGGGAACACCTCCCGCTAAAGGTCACGGGATTACACGGAACAGAATCCATTGGAAGGATGAAAGGCTGAGTCAGCCCTGCCGGGATTTGGACCTGTGACCTTGGGTCATTAGAACAGGCTTTATTGAAGTCAGGGTATTTACCAACTGAGCTACCTCTCCGGCCTATAAGTCCTTAGGATGAGAAGTGATATCACCAAGACCCCTAAAGGATCAGCCTCCCGGAAAATCCTGTACCTCACAGGAAAAACGGTGTGAGCATTACAACTCCTGGCAGACCAGTCGACAAGGAGATGCCAGGGGGAAAATAACAGGGAGTAACCCCAACACCTGCGCCTTCTAGAGAGACATAGATGACCCGAACACCCAAGAAGGGCAACAAGTAGCCCCAGCAACCTACGAGAGGTACCGCGACTAGGCCACAAAAAAAAACATACATTCAGAAGATACCAAAAGTGAAAACGAAAATGGTCATCCATCTGGTACCCCCGACGCCCAGAGGTCACCCAAAACTCCAGACCCATGGGAAATGGAGAGACTTCAGTTCCAAGGCCGAAAGGCCTCTCACGAGGAGCCGCAGCAGGCTCCCGAGTCCGGAACCCCCTTCACAATGGGAACAGGAGGAGGACCGATGAAAATCCTCCATCCCTTAGTAATGGTAACAAGAACAAACAAACACTTATCAAAGTGAACAATGCAACACCCGACAAGGTAACCAGCACACCGACACCATCGCTTCCCCAGAAGGTCGAACTGACTAAGGCGATCTCATGCTTGACGGACCCTGGTTAACAGAACTTGGACAGTATCTTAAAAATACTTCTCTTGGGAGATATAAAATGTGCCAGCGCCATAGATATGGCCAAGCGGAACCGTGCCTTAACCTCTGGAGGAAACAAGCCGCCTTCCGGAGGAGTAACGACCATAGGGACACCTGCATGCATAGAAAAAGATGGTTCTGGGGTACGCACCTCACGGGACATGGAATCCTCAGGGGCAAAATGCTCAACGCACTCTACATTCCCTGATTCGGGGGAAGATCTAGAACGGCAATCAAAATAATTGATGGGCATGGATAACCCGGGCCATTTCATACTCCTCACAAGACGTATACTCCGAGTCGGAGAGGTCAGTCTTTAAAAATCTGAATTCTCCATATTTTGGAGATTGCAAATATGGACTAAAGCTAAAAGGCACCTTACACCCCCAATGGCTGGGGCACTCACCATCTCCTGTGAACCAGACAACCAACTAACAGACTCTCTCCGTCGCCACTCTGTCAGGGTACGGAAATGGAAAAACAACGTGACCACACTCTGTCTCAAGGTGCACCGTGGAAATCAGCAAAAAAAGGCTCACCAGCCCAAAAGGACCGCGCAGTCTGATGAGAAGGCTGTTATGTTCCGAATAGCCATGAGCCCAAGCATCACTACACAATAGCAGACAGATCACATAAACATGATTAAAGTCCACCCTGTTCAATAACCCCCCACAGGAGATATTAGCCCTTGATTCCATTTTAAGATAAAGGAGTCTACCTGGGACCCTAACTTCTTTCGTTAACATTACATTCACATATTGAAATAAAATTAAACGATCTTACCGGAATCCACGCCGTGGAACAGGAACACTGCCATTCAAGTGTGACAGATAGTAGCATTGCTTCTGACATGGACTTGAGTGAATAAAGGCAGGCCGCAAAACTCGTCAACGCTGATTGCCATGGAGCTGTTAACATGAGTCGGGATGGTTTTGCAGAGACGACACTCCCTGCATCTCCGGACTCTAACATTCATCCATGCTCTCACTGAGAGGCTGACAGGATTACTTAAAACTCCAGTCCCATTTTTAGTAGTACTACCCTCCATAAGAGAATATCTTCAATCTTCTAACACTTCTCTGCCAACCTCCTGTGACGAAAGGCAAAGAATGACTGGGGGATGAGGGAAGTGGGGGAGGTATTTAAAGGGATACTAAACCCAATTTTTCTCTTTCATGTTTCGGATAGAGCATGCAATTTTAAACAAATTTCTAATTTACTTCAATTATCAATCTTTCTTCGTTCTCTTGCTATCTTTATTTGAAAAAGCAGGAATACAAGCTTTGGAGCCGGCCCATTTTAGGTTGAGAACATGGGTTGTGCTTGCTGATTGGATGGCTAAATGCAGGCACCAATCAGCAAGCCCTATCCAGGGTACTGAACAAAATATATGCCGGCTCCAAAGCTTTCATTCCTGCCTTTTCGAATAAAGATAGCAAGAGAACAAAGAAAAATTGATAATCAGAGTAAATTAGAAAGTTGCTTAAAATTGCATGATCTATCTGTATAATGAAAGAAAAAATTTGGGTTCAGTATCCCTTTAAGCCTTTGGCTGGGGTGTATTTGCCTCCTCCTGGTGGCCAGGTTCTGAATTCCCAAAAGTAATGAATGCAGCTGTGGACTCTTCCCGTTTAAGAAGAAAAAACCCACTAGCAAAATTACCTATAAATCTTTCTACCAAAAGTTGCCTCTGAAGAAGTGAAGACATCAAAATGGTAGAATTTAGTAAAAGTATGCAAAGAAGACCAAGTAGCTGCCTTGCAAGTTTGGTCAACAGAAGCTTAAAGGGGCACTGAACCCAAATTGTTTATTTCGTGATTCAATTTTAAGCAACTTTCTAATTAACTCCTAGTATCAATTTTTATTCGTTCTCTTGCTATCTTTATTTGAAAAAGAAGGCATCTAAGCTTTTTTTTTGGTTCAGACCCTGGACAGCATTTTTTTTTATTGGTGGATGAATGTATCCACCAATCAGCAAGGACAACCCAGGTTGTTCACCAAAAATGGTCCGGCATCTAAACTTACATTCTTGCATTTCAAATAAAGATACCAAGAGAATAAAGAAAATTTGATAATAGGAGTAAATTAGAAAGTTGCTTAAAATGTCATGCTCTATCTGAATCACGAAAGAAAAAAAATTGAGTTCAGTGTCCCTTTAAGAAGTAGGCACTGATCTAGAAGAGTGAGCAGTAATCCGATTGGGAGGAGTCTGCCCTGCCTTCAAGTAAGCTTCACGAATCAAAAGCTTTAACCAAGAAGCCAAACAAACAGCAGAAGCTTTCTGACCTTGTTTAAACCAAAAAAAAGAGAACAAACAAAGTTTGTCTGAAATAATTGGTAAAATCGACATAATAGCTCTAACCACATCCAGATTGTGAACAAGCTTTCTGAAGTATTCTTAGGATTAGGACACAAAGAAGGGACAACAATTCCCTTGCTTTGATTCTCAGAGGACACAAACATAGTAAGAAAATCAAACTTGGTTCTTAAAATTAAACTTATCTTAATAAAAAAAACCATATAAAGGAGAATCACAAGAAAGAACAGAAAGTTCAGAAACTCTTCAAGCAGAGATGGCCAGAAGAAAAAGGACTTGCAAAGGAAGAAACTTAATGTCCACTTTATGCATAGGCTCAAATAGAGGAGCCTGCAAAACCTTCAGTACCAGGAGGTTCAAGTTTTAAAGTGGAGAACTTGGTTGCTTAAATAGACCGTCTACATAAGGAATTTTTATTGTTTAAAAATATAGATAATCCCTTTATTACTAATTCCCCAGTTTTGCATAAAAACACATTTATATTAATACACTTTTTACCTCTGTGATTACCTTGTATCTAAGAGTCTGCAGACTGCACACTTATTTCAGTTTTTTTGACAGACTTGCATTTTAGCCAGTGCTGACTCCTAGGTAACTCCACGGGATTGAGCACAATCACGTCCTGTACACCAGGATAAAGACACCTTCCACACTATGTGGTATATACATCTGGTGACAGGCTTACATGCCTGAATTAAAGTCCAATCACCATGCAGTCAAACTCAGAGAATCTAGATTTTGATAAAAGAAAGGGAATGAGCTAGAAGGTGGGACCTTTGAGGAAGACACCATGGAGGAGCAGACTACAATCTTATGAGATCTGCGTACCAAGTCCTGCATGGCCTTGCAGGAGCTATGATAATCTCAGGTACCCTTTCTTGTTTCAGTTGTGCTATCACACGTGGAAGGAGCACAATCGGGGGAAACAGATAAATAGTCGGTAAACCCAGGGTAATGCTATCAACTCCACCTGAGGATCCCTTGACCTTCATCTGTATCTCGGAAATTTTAAATTGAGACATGACGCTATGAGATCTCTCTCTGGGGACCCCCACCAAAGTACAATCTCGTTGAAGATCTCCTGATATAGAGACCACTCTCCGAAGTGAAGTGTTTGACGGCTTAAATAGAGCTCTAAGTTTTCCATTCCTGGAATGTGGATAGCCGATATCAGACATTGACGACGCTCCGCCCAGTCTAATATGTGAGCTACTTCCTGCATCGCTAACGAACTGCGTGTTCCCCCTCGAGGATTGACATATGCAACCGTAGGTAGTGATGTCTGATTGAAAATGAATAGAATGGACGAAACACAACTAGGTGGCATGCCACAAAGGCATTGAAGTTGGCTCTGAGCTCCAGTATATTTATGGTAAGAGATGCTTCCCATGCTGACCATATTCCTTGAGCTCTCCGATTGCCCCATACTGCCCACCAACCAGGCAGACTTGCGTCCGTGGTGATAATATTCTAGGATTGGTGCAGAAAACGTATGCCCAGAAGAATTGGTTCGGGTGACATCCATCAAGAGAGAGAACTCCTGGTGACTGTATCCAAATTCATCACTTAAGACAAAAGGGAAGATATTGTGATCAAGGAAGCTGACAAAGGGTGGGGGGGGGTTGTTGTAATCATGGACAGAGAATATTATATGAAAGAATAAACTAGATTATTATTTGACATAAATACTTATTAAATTATTAGCAACAATCCCAAAAAATCATTCACTTCACAATCTCTACTTTTAGAGGCTAGAAATAATGAGATTATTACTAATGAAGAATGAGTTTTTATTTAGAGACAAAACCAAAACAGCGATTTTTTACTTTTTACCAAAAGTTCACAAGGATCCCATAAACCTACCCGGAAGGCCCATCATAAGTGGCATTGATTCCCTCACCTCTAACTTGTCAGCTTTCATTGAATATTTACTACAACCCTATGCCCAAACATCTAGGTCATATCTGAGCGATACTAAACATGTTTTCCAGAGTTTAAATGGCAAAACCAATATACAGTATGTGGGTAACTATGGATGTCACCTCTTTATATTCCATCATAGATCATAAAATGGGATTAGAAACCTCTCACATTAAGCAGATATAAATCCCCCAGCTGTTCAAATAATCTCCCTGAAGGAGATATTAACCCTTGATCCTATTGAGGTATAAAAGAGTCACACTATGACCCTTTATAGCGTTTTAAAGTGTACATATAAAAAAAACATAATTTATGCTTACCTGATAATTTCATTTTCTTCCATGGGAAAGAGTCCACAGTCGCATTCATTACTTGTGGAAAATAAGAACCTGGCCACCAGGAGGAGGCAAAGACACACCAGCCAAAGGCTCAAATACTCCTCCCACTTCCCCTATCCCCCAGTCATTATGCCGAGGAACAAGGACCAGTGGAAGAAATATCAAGGTGAAAGGGTGCCAGAAGACTATACACGAAAAACGCCTCAAAAAATGGGCGGGAGGCTGTGGACTCTTTCCCACGGAAGAAAATGAAATGATCAGGTAAGCATAATTCATGTTTTTCTTCCTAATGGGAAAGAGTCCACAGCCACATTCATTACTTGTGGGAAAATTATACCCAGGCCAAAGAGGACACTGAATGCCAAGAACGGGAGGGTAAGAGGCGGCCCAATCTGAGGGCACTAGGACTGAACCACATCCCATAAATAAAAATGTCCCGCTTCATCCAAAAGCAGGGAGAAGAAAAAAGGGCCCCAAGGACACAAACGACAGTCCTAAGCCTGGGTAAAAACCACATGCAACAGCACCGAGCCAACAGGACTTGAAGCGCACAATCGCCCAAAGACAGATCCCAAACACACGCCCCCATAAGGGAACCCTGACCAACAACTCCCCAAAGGAAGAAGCAGGGTAGAGGAATAACTTACCAGAACCGTCTTCAAAAAAACAGATCAAACTAGCTCGGAAGACTCCAGAAAGCCTCACTAGATGCCAGAAAAAAGGGCATCATCAGCCAAACGCGACCAAGTCAGAGACAGAAAAAGAACAAAAAGTATCTTGAGAAACAGAAAACCACACAGACAACTGAGTAGCGCACCATAGTGCAGCAACAGATGAAGGGGGGGGGGAACCCTTGTCCAGCTCCCCAGCTGGAGGGAACCAAGGAGTTCGCCTCAAACCGAAAGAGAGACCTAGGCACCTCTCTACGAGAACCCAGCAGCTCGGGAGAAAAGGAACCAGCAAAAACCAAGTTCCTAAACAAAACACCCCTCCATGGAGGCCAGAGAGCACCTCAACAGGGACCCAGTGCATCCAAAAGAAACAGAGGCAGCTAAAAAGTCAAAAGTTGACCAGAACCACAGCTTAGGATCCTGAGATAACCAGGGACGTCTTCAACTACCGCAGAACCGCCGCAACGAGGACCGCCCACACACAGAAAGACCAACCTGTCAACAACCGTGAAAAGTCCAGGGACAAAGTCCCCCCCCCCCCCCCTTGAACGAGAGGGAGGAAACACCACCAGCCACCTTGAAAGAGTATGAACCAGAGGAACACCAAACCCAGAAGCCCATTCCCAAGGGCATCTTCATCCCCGAACTAGGGCCAAATAGGAACACACCCACAGAGAGACAAAAATTCTCCAAGGGAAGACGTAGGACAAGGGAACCCTTGCCGCCCCCCCGACACAAAACTTGACACACGAGACAAAACAAAACCAAAACGAACCAGCCCCCAAAAGGAGCAGAGACTACCCGAGGTAGCAATCTCAGGCCCCATAACAGAGAACGTTGTGGAAGATATGAGGACAAAGTGACCCTTACCAAGGCACTACACAGGAATGCTGATGCAAGGTCAGAGCAGCAGAACAACAGAAGTCCAGAACACATTCCCTCACAGAAAACAAAGGCCCCGAGCAGCCATAAGATGGGGACCAGGCGCTCTAAAGAGAGAAAAAGAAGTACCCCTTACCAGATGCAATCCGAACACCGGAGGGAAAAACCGGGACAAGCATAGACAGAGCTATACCAACACCACCCGGAACCCCAGCCCTATTCCAGATCCACAAATAGACCTGAAGAAGAGGACCCCGACCAAAATTCCGGTCAGACACTTCTTACCCGAGGAAGGAACCCTAAGAAAAGGACCGCAAAATACTGCAGAACCGATCTCAAGGCAATAGAACCCACGACACAGAGCTCAACTCCGCGACATTCAGAAGCTAGGGTCCCACGTCAGCGCCCGACCCTAAGAGGGTGGATAAAATTCTGGAAAAACCAGAAGCTAACTGAAACAAGGCGACCCCAATAAAACCGGGCTCCAGCTAGAAGAGACCTCCAGCGGCGATGAAGGCAAACCAGGCCCCCGCGTGGCAAGCCACAGGCTAGCCACCCCACAGCACCGTTGCCGGATTACAGAGAATGCAGGCATGATCCCGTTATAGCTTGCATACTATTCAATCGATCCACCGCTAATCCATGAAGAGGATCCATTAAAAGCGGAACAAAACGAGGTCCAGAGACCCTAGAAGTCTAAACCACTTTAAGGGTAGCAATAAAACAAAGGCCCAAAAACCACCCTAGTGAAGAAGGCCCCGCCCCCCTGAAAGGAGAGCCAGAAGCGACGCGGCGGAAACCACCGACCAGGCCCCGGGAATAGAGTGGCATGCCCAATCTCTCCCGGTATGCGGACCCGAAGGTCCGGATGTAGATGTATAGTGTAGTTTGTGAAAACAAACAATATAACAATAAAACAAAACACTCATGGTCCCGCCGGACGCGCCAGGCACAACATGCGTCATTGACAACTCAACAAAGTGCACACAAACTCCGGACCCAACAGTCTGCAAACAACTTCCAAGGAAGTAATAAAAAAGCAAGTCCATCCTAGAAATTCCAGAAGGAATAATCAAATATAATAAAAAAAACATATATATATCCTAACCGGATGAAAGAAAATAAGGCAGCCGCCAAAAAAACTCTGGGAAAGGACACGAGCGACCGACAGGAGATGATCAATATCCCCAATAGTCTAGCTCAAAGCACCATTCGAGGACACATTCCCCGACTGATAGAGGAGAGGGTCCCCCAATAATTCGAAAAGACGATTGAGTAGAACGCGCAGCCGCGCAATCCGATAATGAAAGGTGCAACATGGAGGAATATTCACCCCTGGAGGAAACTGAATAGACCCACCCGAAGTCTGGACACCCGGGATGGTCGGACAAGAACACAACCGCGCAGAAACCTCCAGGTCCTGCAGGCAAACCAGCGCCATCAATATAATGAAGCGGAAATGACCCATCATTTCCCGGGGAAACAAACCACCCTGTGCGGAGGGAGAATTAACATTAGGGTTAACTGCAAATGTAGAGAAAGGGTGTTGTTGGGAATCCGCCGTTAGAGAGACAGAGCCCCCAGAGGCTGATGGCTCAATAGGCCCCTGGGTCCCCGAGCAACCAGGCGCTCTAAGAAGGCACAAGAGACAGGACTGATAAACTTGCATCCAGTTGGGCCAAAGCACTTTCCTCACAAGAGGAAGAATCAAAGACAGTCTCAGCTTCAGAACCCTCCATGGTTAAAACCAAAGAGAAAAATAGGACTATATAAAAAAAAAACTAACGGCACCCGACAACCACAATGGCTGGGACACTCACCACCTCCTATGACCAGATCCAAACAAAGCAGAAAGTCCTCGTCGCCACATGGTCAGGAATGCGGAAGAGTAAAAAACAAAATTTATGCTTACCTGATAAATTCCTTTCTCCTGTAGTGTAGTCAGTCCACGGGTCATCCATTACTTATGGGATTATATCTCCTCCCTAACAGGAAGTGCAAGAGGATCACCCAAGCAGAGCTGCTATATAGCTCCTCCCCCCTACGTCATATCCAGTCATTCGACCGAAACCAAACGAGAAAGGAGAAACTATAGGGTGCAGTGGTGACTGGAGTATAATTTAAAATTTAGACCTGCCATAAAAAACAGGGCGGGCCGTGGACTGACTACACTACAGGAGAAAGGAATTTATCAGGTAAGCATAAATTTTGTTTTCTCCTGTTAAGTGTAGTCAGTCCACGGGTCATCCATTACTTATGGGATACCAATACCAAAGCTAAAAGTACACGGATGACGGGAGGGACAGGCAGGATCTTATACGGAAGGAACCACTGCCTGAAGAACCTTTCTCCCAAAAACAGCCTCCGAAGAAGCAAAAGTGTCAAATTTGTAAAATTTGGAAAAAGTGTGAAGTGAAGACCAAGTCGCAGCCTTGCAAATCTGTTCAACAGAGGCCTCATTTTTAAAGGCCCAAGTGGAAGCCACAGCTCTGGTAGAATGAGCTGTAATTCTTTCAGGAGGCTGCTGTCCAGCAGTCTCATAGGCTAAACTTATTATACTACGAAGCCAGAAGGAGAGAGAGGTAGCCGAAGCCTTTTGACCTCTCCTCTGTCCAAAATAGACGACAAACAGGGAAGAAGTTTGTCGAAAATCTTTAGTTGCCTGCAAATAAAATTTCAGGGCACGGACAATGTCCAGATTGTGCAGAAGTCGTTCCTTCTTTGAGGAAGGACTAGGGCACAATGAAGGAACAACAATCTCTTGATTGATATTCCTGTTAGTGACTACCATAGGTAAGAACCCAGGTTTAGTACGCAGAACTACCTTGTCTGAATGGAAAATCAGATAAGGAGAATCACAATGTAAGGCAGATAACTCAGAGACTCTTCGAGCCGAGGAAATAGCCATTAAAAACAGAACTTTCCAAGATAACAGCTTGATATCAATGGAATGAAGGGGTTCAAACGGAACACCCTGTAAAACGTTAAGAACTAAGTTTAAGCTCCATGGCGGAGCAACAGTTTTAAACACAGGCTTAATCCTGGCCAAAGCCTGACAAAAAGCCTGAACGTCTGGAACTTCTGACAGACGTTTGTGTAAAAGGATGGACAAAGCTGAGATTTGTCCTTTTAACGAACTAGCGGATAAACCCTTTTCTAAACCTTCTTGTAGAAAAGACAATATCCTAGGAATCCTAACCTTACTCCATGAGTAACTTTTGGATTCGCACCAATGCAAGTATTTGCGCCATATTTTATGGTAAATTTTCCTGGTAACAGGCTTCCTAGCCTGTATCAAGGTATCAATCACTGACTCCGAGAATCCACGCTTTGATAGAATCAAGCGTTCAATCTCCATGCAGTCAGCCTCAGAGAAATTAGATTTGGATGTTTGAAAGGACCCTGCACCAGAAGGTCCTGTCTCAGAGGTAGAGACCATGGTGGACAGGACGACATGTCCACTAGGTCTGCATACCAGGTCCTGCGTGGAACCGATGCTCTCTCCTGTTTGATCCTGGCAATCAATCGAGGAAGCATCGGGAAGGGTGGAAACACATAAGCTATGTTGAAGACCCAAGGTGCTGTCAGAGCATCTATCAGAACCGCTCCCGGGTCTCTGGACCTGGATCCGTAATAAGGAAGTTTGGCGTTCTGGCGAGACGCCATGAGATCCAGATCTGGTTTGCCCCAACGCCGAAGTATTTGGGCAAAGACCTCCGGATGAAGTTCCCACTCCCCCGGATGAAAAGTCTGGCGACTTAGATAATCCGCTTCCCAGTTCTCCACGCCTGGGATGTGGATCACTGATAGGTGGCAAGAGTGAGACTCTGCCCAGTGAATTATCTTTGAGACTTCCATCATTGCTAGGGAACTCCTTGTCCCTCCCTGATGGTTGATGTAAGCCACAGTCGTGATGTTGTCCGACTGAAACCTGATGAACCTCAGAGTTGCTAACTGAGGCCAAGCCAGAAGGGCATTGAAAACTGCTCTTAATTCCAGAATATTTATGGGAAGGAGACTCTCCTCCTGAGTCCAAGATCCCTGAGTCTTCAGGGAATTCCAGACAGCGCCCCAACCTATCAGGCTGGCGTCTGTTGTTACAATCGTCCAATCTGGCCTGCTGAAGGGCATCCCCTTGGATAGATGTGGCCGAGAGAGCCACCATAGAAGAGAATTTCTGGTCTCTTGATCCAGTTTCAGCATAGGGGACAAATCTGAGTAATCCCCATTCCACTGACTTAGCATGCACAATTGAAGGTCTGAGATGCAGGCGTGCAAAGGGTACTATGTCCATTGCCGCTACCATTAAGCCGATTACCTCCATGCATTGAGCCACTGATGGGTGTGGAATGGAATGAAGGACCCGGCAATCATTTAGAAGTTTTGTTAACCTGAACTCTGTCAGATAAATCTTCATTTCTACAGAATCTATAAGATTCCCTAAGAAGGGAACTCTTGTGAGTGGCAATCGAGAACTCTTTTCTTCGTTCACTTTCCACCCATGTGACCTTAGAAATGCCAGTACTAACTCTGTATGAGACTTGGCAGTTTGGAAACTTGACGCTTGTATCAGAATGTCGTCTAGGTACGGAGCTACCGATATTCCTCGCGGTCTTAGTACCGCCAGAAGAGAACCCAGAACCTTTGTAAAGATTCTTGGAGCAGTAGCTAACCCGAAGGGAAGAGCTACAAACTGGTAATGCCTGTCTAGGAAGGCAAACCTTAGATACCGGTAATGATCTTTGTGAATCGGTATGTGAAGGTAGGCATCCTTTAAATCCACTGTGGTCATGTACTGACCCTTTTGGATCATGGGTAAGATTGTCCGAATAGTTTCCATTTTGAACGATGGAACTCTTAGGAATTTGTTTAGGATCTTTAAATCCAAGATTGGTCTGAAGGTTCCCTCTTTCTTGGGAACCACAAACAGATTTGAGTAAAACCCTTGTCCGTGTTCCGACCGCGGAACCGGGTGGATCACTCCCATTAGTAAAAGATCTTGTACACAGCGTAGAAACGCCTCTTTCTTTATCTGGTTTGTTGACAACCTTGAAAGATGAAATCTCCCTTTTGGAGGAGAAGTTTTGAAGTCCAGAAGATATCCCTGAGATATCATCTCCAACGCCCAGGGATCCTGGACATCTCTTGCCCAAGCCTGGGCGAAGAGAGAAAGTCTGCCCCCTATTAGATCCGTTTCCGGATTGGGGGCCCTCACTTCATGCTGTCTTAGGGGCAGCAGCAGGTTTTCTGGCCTGCTTGCCCTTGTTCCAGGTCTGGTTAGGTTTCCAGCCCTGTCTGTAGCGAGCAACAGTTCCTTCCTGCTTTGGAGCAGAGGAAGTTGATGCTGCTCCTGCCTTGAAGTTACGAAAGGCACGAAAATTAGACTGTCTAGCCCTTGGTTTGGCTCTGTCTTGAGGCAGGGCATGGCCCTTACCTCCAGTAATGTCAGCGATAATTTCTTTCAAACCGGGCCCGAATAATGTCTGCCCTTTGAAAGGTATGTTAAGCAATTTAGATTTAGAAGTCACATCAGCTGACCAGGATTTTAGCCACAGCGCTCTGCGCGCCTGAATGGCGAATCCGGAATTCTTAGCCGTAAGTTTAGTTAAATGTACTACGGCATCAGCAATAAATGAATTAGCTAGCTTAAGGGCTTTAAGCTTGTGTGTAATCTCATCCAATGGAGCTGTGTCAAGGGCCTCTTCCAGAGACTCAAACCAGAATGCCGCCACAGCCGTGACAGGCGCAATGCATGCAAGGGGTTGCAATATAAAACCTTGTTGAACAAACATTTTCTTAAGGTAACCCTCTAACTTTTTATCCATTGGATCTGAAAAGGCACAGCTATCCTCCACCGGGATAGTGGTACGCTTAGCTAAAGTAGAAACTGCTCCCTCCACCTTAGGGACCGTTTGCCATAAGTCCCGTGTGGTGGCGTCTATTGGAAACATTTTTCTGAATATAGGAGGGGGTGAGAAAGGCACACCGGGTCTATCCCACTCCTTGTTAACAATTTCAGTAAGTCTTTTAGGTATAGGAAAAACGTCAGTACTGCAAAATATTTATCCAACCTACATATTTTCTCTGGGATTGCAACCGTGTTACAATCATTCAGAGCCGCTAACACCTCCCCTAGTAATACACGGAGGTTCTCAAGCTTAAATTTAAAATTTGAAATATCTGAATCCAGTTTATTTGGATCAGATCCGTCACCCACAGAATGAAGCGCTCCGTCTTCATGTTCTGCAAATTGTGACGCAGTATCAGACATGGCCCTAGGATTATCAGTGCACTCTGTTCTCACTCCAGAGTGGTCTTGTTTACCCCTAAGTTCTGGCAATTTAGATAAAACTTCAGTCATAAAATTAGCCATGTCTTGTAAAGTGATTTGTAATGGCCGCCCTGATGTACTTGGCGTTACAATATCACGCACCTCCTGAGCGGGAGATGCAGGCACTGACACGTGAGGCAAGTTAGTCGGCATAACTTCCCCCTCGTTGTCTGGTGAATTTTTCTTAACATGTACAGATTGGCTTTTATTTAAAGTAGCATCAATGCAATTAGTACATAAATTTCTATTGGGCTCCACATTGGCCTTTGAACATATTGCACAAAGAGATTCCTCTGTGTCAGACATGTTAAAACAAACTAGCAATTAGACTAGCAAGCTTGGAAAATACTTTTCAAATGAATTTAAAAGCAATATAAAAAACGTTACTGTGCCTTTAAGAAGCACACAAAAAAACTGTCACATTGAGATAACAATGAACCGGTTTAGTTATAGCAATCAATTTTTCACATGAAATGCATTAATTTAGCAAAGGATTGCACCCATTAGCAAATGGATTATTAACCCCTTAATACCAAAAAAACGAATAACAAATAAAATATATACGTTTTTATCACAGTCAAAGCACAGTCTCACAGGTCTGCTGTGAGTGATTACCTCCCTCAAACTAGTTTTGGAGACCCCTGAGCTCTGTAGAGACGTCCTGGATCATGCAGGGAGAATAAGGAAGACTGTGACTGAATTTTTAATGCGTAGTAAAAGCGCCAAAATAGGCCCCTCCCACTCATAATACAGCAGTGGGGAAGCTCAGTAAACTGATTTTATTCAAAATAAACGACAGCCAAGTGGAAAATAATGCCCATAAATTTTTCACCTAGTACCTCAGAGAGAAAAACGATTAACCTGCCAGTAAACGTTTTAAATATATGAAATGATAATAAAAGCCTGTTGCTAGTCGCTATCACTGCAGAAAGGCTATAAATTATATGTATACAGTATTTTCTTAGTGAAATGCCATTCCCCAGAAATACTTTAGTGCCAACATACATACATAACAGCCTGATACCAGTTGCTACTACTGCATTTAAGGCTGTACTTACATTATATTGGTATCAGCAGTATTTTCTCAGTCAGTTCCATTCCTTAGAAAATAATATACTGCAACATACCTCTTTGCAGGTGAACCCTGCCCGCTGTCCCCTGTTCTGAAGTTACCTCGCTCCTCAGAATGGCCGAGAACAGCAAATGGATCTTAGTTACGTCCGCTAAGATCATACACAAAACTCAGGTAGATTCTTCTTCTAATACTGCCTGAGAAAAAACAACACACTCCGGTGCTGTTTAAAACAACAAACTTTTGATTGAAGAAATAAAAACTAAATTTAATAACCACACTCCTCTCACACATCCTATCTATTAGTTAGGTGCAAGAGAATGACTGGGTATGACGTAGGGGGGAGGAGCTATATAGCAGCTCTGCTTGGGTGATCCTCTTGCACTTCCTGTTAGGGAGGAGATATAATCCCATAAGTAATGGATGACCCGTGGACTGACTACACTTAACAGGAGAAACCCAGCATAACAACGCCCGGTCATAAGGTGAACTGTAAAGTGCAAAAAGGCGGCAACTAGGCCCCACTAAATCCTTCAAGCAATTCTCCTGTCTCAGCCCCAGAGCCAATACCCACTACACAAAGCCGGGAGATCACATAAAAAACATGATTGAGGAACCCCACCCTGTTCACAAATCCCCCCTAAGGAAGGAATTAGCCCATAATTCCCAGATCCGTACAGAGGAGTCTCACTGAGACCCATACCTATCTGTCACATAACATAACATTCATATGGATAAAAATGAAACTATCTTACCGGAATCTACGCCGTGGAACAGGAACACGGCCCTTCAAGTGTGACGGATAGTAGCGTCGTCTCCGTCATGGACATGAGAGAAAACAGCAGGTAGCGATGTAAAGGATCGGTAAAGCCAAGTGCTAGAGGAGCTGTTAATACGAGTCGGGATGGTGTCACAGAGAGAACTCCCACTGAATCTCCGGACTCTAACATTCACCTAGGCCCTCACTGAGAGACTAAAAGGACTACTTAAAACTCATGTCCCATTGTGAAGAGTACTACCCTCCCTGAGAGACACACTTTATGTAAAAATGAATAAAAGTACTTTCTTTAAAAAATTAAAACTTCGGACACTTCTCTGCCACCTCCAATTGTGACGAAAGGCAAAGAATGACTGGGGGATAGGGGAAGTGGGATGGATATTTAAGCCTTTGGCTGGAGTGTCTTTGCCTCCTCCTGGTGGCCAGGTGTTGTATTTCCCAAAAGTAAGGAATGAAGTTGTGGACTCTCCCTGCCTTATGGAAGGAAAACAATTTTATTAAACACACTTAAAAGCATTGTTTCTGGCTTGAAAAAACATAATTTATGCTTACCTGATAAATTCCTTTCTTCTGTTGTGTGATCAGTCCACGGGTCATCATTACTTCTGGGATGATATAACTCCTCCCCAACAGGAAATGCAAGAGGATTCACCCAGCAGAGCTGCATATAGCTCCTCCCCTCTACGTCAGTCCCAGTCATTCGACCAAGAATCAACGAGAAAGGAGTAACCAAGGGTGAAGTGGTGACTGGAGTATAATTTAAAAAATATTTACCTGCCTTAAAACAGGGCGGGCCGTGGACTGATCACACAACAGAAGAAAGGAATTTATCAGGTAAGCATAAATTATGTTTTCTTCTGTTATGTGTGATCAGTCCACGGGTCATCATTACTTCTGGGATACCAATACCAAAGCAAAAGTACACGGATGACGGGAGGGATAGGCAGGCTCATTATACAGAAGGAACCACTGCCTGAAGAACCTTTCTCCCAAAAACAGCCTCCGAAGAAGCAAAAGTGTCAAATTTGTAAAATTTGGAAAAAGTATGAAGCGAAGACCAAGTTGCAGCCTTGCAAATCTGTTCAACAGAGGCCTCATTCTTAAAGGCCCAAGTGGAAGCCACAGCTCTAGTGGAGTGGGCTGTAATTCTTTCAGGAGGCTGCTGTCCAGCAGTCTCATAGGCTAAACGTATTATGCTACGAAGCCAAAAAGAGAGAGAGGTAGCAGAAGCTTTTTGACCTCTCCTCTGTCCAGAATAAACGACAAACAGGGAAGAAGTTTGGCGAAAATCTTTAGTTGCCTGCAAGTAGAACTTGAGGGCACGAACTACATCCAGATTGTGTAGAAGACGTTCCTTCTTTGAAGAAGGATTTGGACACAGGGATGGAACAACAATCTCTTGATTGATGTTCCTGTTAGTGACTACCTTAGGTAAGAACCCAGGTTTAGTACGCAGAACTACCTTGTCTGAGTGAAAAATCAGATAAGGGGAATCACAATGTAAGGCTGATAACTCAGAAACTCTTCGAGCCGAGGAAATAGCCATTAAAAACAGAACTTTCCAAGATAACAATTTTATATCAATGGAATGAAGGGGTTCAAACGGAACCCCCTGTAAAACGTTAAGAACTAAGTTTAAACTCCATGGCGGAGCAACAGCCTTAAACACAGGCTTGATCCTAGCTAGAGCCTGACAAAAGGCCTGGACGTCTGGATCTTCTGACAGACGCCTGTGTAACAAGATGGACAGAGCTGAAATCTGTCCCTTTAATGAGCTAGCTGATAAACCCTTTTCTAAGCCTTCTTGTAGAAAAGACAATATCCTAGCGATCCTAACCTTACTCCAGGAGTAACCTTTGGATTCGCACCAGTATAGGTATTTCCGCCATATTTTATGGTAAATCCTTCTGGTAACAGGCTTCCTAGCCTGAATCAGGGTATCAATAACCGACTCAGAAAAACCACGTTTTGATAAAATCAAGCGTTCAATTTCCAAGCAGTCAGCTTCAGAGAAGTTAGATTTTGATGTTTGAATGGACCCTGTATCAGAAGGTCCTGTCTTAGAGGTAGAGACCAAGGCGGACAGGATGACATGTCCACTAGATCTGCATACCAAGTCCTGCGTGGCCATGCAGGTGCTATTAGAATTACTGATGCTCTCTCCTGTTTGATTTTGGCAATCAATCGAGGAAGCAGCGGGAAGGGTGGAAACACATAAGCCATCCCGAAGTTCCAAGGTGCTGTCAAAGCATCTATCAGAACTGCTTCCGGATCCCTGGATCTGGACCCGTAGCGAGGAAGTTTGGCGTTCTGGCGAGACGCCATGAGATCTATCTCTGGTTTGCCCCAACGTCGAAGTATTTGGGCAAAGACCTCCGGATGAAGTTCCCACTCCCCCGGATGAAAAGTCTGGCGACTCAAGAAATCCGCCTCCCAGTTCTCCACTCCCGGGATGTGGATTGCTGACAGGTGGCAAGAGTGAGACTCTGCCCAGCGAATTATCTTTGATACTTCCATCATTGCTAGGGAGCTTCTTGTCCCTCCCTGATGGTTGATGTAAGCTACAGTCGTGATGTTGTCCGACTGAAACCTGATGAACCCCCGAGTTGTTAACTGGGGCCAAGCCAGAAGGGCATTGAGAACCGCTCTCAATTCCAGAATGTTTATTGGCAGGAGACTCTCCTCCTGATTCCATAGTCCCTGAGCCTTCAGAGAATTCCAGACAGCGCCCCAACCTAGTAGGCTGGCGTCTGTTGTTACAATTGTCCAGTCTGGCCTGCTGAATGGCATCCCCCTGGACAGGTGTGGCCGATAAAGCCACCATAGAAGAGAATTTCTGGTCTCTTGATTTAGATTCAGAGTAGGGGACAAATCTGAGTAATCCCCATTCCACTGACTTAGCATGCATAATTGCAGCGGTCTGAGATGTAGGCGTGCAAAAGGTACTATGTCCATTGCCGCTACCATCAAGCCGATCACCTCCATGCATTGAGCTACTGACGGGTGTTGAATGGAATGAAGGACACGGCATGCGTTTTGAAGCTTTGTTAACCTGTCTTCTGTCAGGTAAATCTTCATTTCTACAGAATCTATAAGAGTCCCCAAGAATGGAACTCTTGTGAGAGGAAAGAGAGAACTCTTCTTTTCGTTCACTTTCCATCCATGCGACCTTAGAAATGCCAGAACTAACTCTGTATGAGACTTGGCAGTTTGAAAGCTTGAAGCTTGTATTAGAATGTCGTCTAGGTACGGAGCTACCGAAATCCCTCGCGGTCTTAGTACCGCCAGAAGGGCACCCAGAACCTTTGTGAAGATTCTTGGAGCCGTAGCCAATCCGAATGGAAGAGCTACAAACTGGTAGTGCCTGTCTAAGAAGGCAAACCTTAGATACCGGTGATGATCTTTGTGGATCGGAATGTGAAGGTAAGCATCCTTTAAATCCACAGTGGTCATGTACTGACCCTCTTGGATCATGGGTAAAATTGTCCGAATAGTTTCCATTTTGAACGATGGAACTCTTAGGAATTTGTTTAGAATCTTTAAATCTAAGATTGGCCTGAAAGTTCCCTCTTTTTTGGGAACCACAAACAGGTTTGAGTAGAACCCTTGTCCTTGTTCCGACCGCGGAACCGGATGGATCACTCCCATTAATAACAGATCTTGTACGCAGCGTAGAAACGCTTCTTTCTTTATCTGGTTTGTTGACAACCTTGACAGATGAAATCTCCCTCTTGGGGGAGATAATTTGAAGTCTAGAAGGTATCCCTGAGATATGATCTCTAGTGCCCAGGGATCCTGAACATCTCTTGCCCAGGCCTGGGCGAAGAGAGAGAGTCTGCCCCCCACTAGATCCGGTCCCGGATCGGGGGCTCTCGATTCATGCTGTCTTTGGGGCAGCAGCAGGTTTCCTGGCCTGCTTGCTCTTGTTCCAGGCCTGGTTAGGCTTCCAGCCTTGCCTGTAACGAGCAACAGCTCCTTCCTGTTTTGGTGCAGTGGAGGTTGATGCTGCTCCTGTTTTGAAATTCCGAAAGGGACGAAAATTAGACTGTCTAGCCTTAGTTTTGGCTTTGTCTTGGGGTAGGGCGTGGCCCTTACCTCCTGTAATGTCAGCGATAATTTCTTTCAAACCGGGCCCAAATAAAGACTGCCCCTTGAAAGGTATATTAAGTAATTTGGACTTAGAAGTAACATCTGCTGACCAGGATTTTAGCCACAGCGCCCTACGTGCCTGTATGGCGAATCCTGAGTTCTTAGCCGTAAGTTTGGTTAAATGTACTACGGCCTCCGAAATGAAAGAATTAGCTAGTTTAAGGACTCTAAGCCTGTCCGTAATGTCGTCTAGCGTAGATGAACTAAGGTTCTCTTCCAGCGACTCAATCCAAAATGCTGCCGCAGCCGTAATCGGCGCGATACATGCAAGGGGTTGCAATATAAAACCTTGTTGAACAAACATTTTCTTAAGGTAACCCTCTAATTTTTTATCCATTGGATCTGAGAAAGCACAGCTATCCTCCACCGGGATAGTGGTACGCTTAGCTAAAGTAGAAACTGCTCCCTCCACCTTGGGGACCGTTTGCCATAAGTCCCGAGTGGTGGCGTCTATTGGAAACATCTTTCTAAATATTGGAGGGGGTGAGAACGGCACACCGGGTCTATCCCACTCCTTAGTAACAATTTCAGTTAGTCTCTTAGGTATAGGAAAAACTTCAGTACTCGCCGGTACCGCAAAGTATTTATCCAACCTGCACAGTTTCTCTGGTATTGCAACAGTGTTACAATCGTTGAGAGCTGCTAAGACCTCCCCTAGTAATACACGGAGGTTCTCCAATTTAAATTTAAAATTTGAAATATCTGAGTCCAATCTGTTTGGATCAGAACCGTCACCCACAGAATGAAGCTCTCCGTCCTCATGCTCTGCGAGCTGTGACGCAGTATCAGACATGGCCCTAGCATTGTCAGCGCACTCTGTTCTCACCCCAGAGTGATCACGCTTGCCTCTTAGTTCTGGTAATTTAGACAAAACTTCAGTCATAACAGTAGCCACATCTTGTAATGTTATCTGTAATGGCCGCCCAGATGTACTAGGCGCCATAATATCACGCACCTCCCGGGCGGGAGATGCAGGTACTGCCGCGTGAGGCGAGTTAGTCGGCATAACTCTCCCCTCGCTGTTTGGTGAAATTTGTTCACATTGTACAGATTGACTTTTATTTAAAGTAGCATCAATACAGTTAGTACATAAATTTCTATTGGGCTCCACCTTGGCATTGGAACAAATGACACAGATATCTTCCTCTGAGTCAGACATGTTTAACACACTAGCAAAAAAACTTACAACTTGGTTATAATCTTTTTTAGCAAAAACGTACTGTGCCTCAAAGAGGTACTAAACGATTAAATGACAGTTGAAATAATGAACTGAAAAACAGTTATAGCATCAAACTTTAAAACAACACAACTTTTAGCAAAGGTTTGTTCCCATTAGTAAAATAACAATAATTAAATTTGACATAAAAAATACAAAGCAACGTTTTTATTCACAGTCACTATAAGAATTCTCACAGCTCTGCTGAGAGAATTTACCTCCCTTAAAAGAAGTTTGAAGCCCCCTGAGATCTGTCAGAGATGAACCGGATCATGCAGGAAATATAAAAGTAACTGACTGGAATTTTTTGATGCGTAGCAAAGAGCGCCAAAAACGGCCCCTCCCTCTCCCACACAGCAGTGAAGAGAAACGAAACTGTCACAAATAAAAGCAAAAAAGGCTGCCAAGTGGAAAATAATGCCCAAATATTTAATCACACAGTACCTCAGCAATGTAAACGATTCTACATTCCAGCAAAAACGTTTAACATGATAATTAGTTATTAAAAGGATTAGTGACCTTTAACAGAGTAGTTCCGGTGAAATACCATCCCCAGAATACTGAAGTGTATACATACATGTCATTTTAACGGTATGGCAGGATTTTCTCATCAATTCCATTCAGAAAATAAAAACTGCTACATACCTCAATGCAGATTCATCTGCCCGCTGTCCCCTGATCTGAAGCCTTTACCTCCCTCAGATGGCCGAGAACAGCAATATGATCTTAACAACTCCGGTTAAAATCATAGTAAAAAACTCTGGCAGATTCTTCCTCAAACTCTGCCAGAGAAGTAATAACACGCTCCGGTGCTATTGTAAAATAACAAACTTTTGATTGAAGTCATAAAAACTAAGTATAATCACCATAGTCCTCTCACACATCCTATCTAGTCGTTGGGTGCAAGAGAATGACTGGGACTGACGTAGAGGGGAGGAGCTATATGCAGCTCTGCTGGGTGAATCCTCTTGCATTTCCTGTTGGGGAGGAGTTATATCCCAGAAGTAATGATGACCCGTGGACTGATCACACATAACAGAAGAAAAACAATGATTAGAAACTACTCCTGTCCTATGTAGAGAGATGAGAACACTGAAGTAACAAACTCAAAAATATATGACAATCATGAACGCAACAAGATGTAAAAGGCAAGAATGACCAAGCCAAAATATTGTGTATGAACCAAAAAATAAGAATATCAATCAAATATGCCTTTCTTTGAACAATAACGTTTAAAGGGACATTCTACACCTTAGTCATCTTAAAGTCTTACCTTAAAAATGCTCCAGTTCCCCTTTCTATATCATTCAGCAGGAAAGGTTATTTTAAAATGAATATTGTTTCTGACCACTTTGAAATGGCTGCTAACCTCCGCCCACTGGTGACATCACGATCCAGGCTACATCTAGGCACACTGATGAATAGCATTGACAGTCTGTTGAATCCAACTAGTGAGCCTTTTGTGACTGGATGGCTTATGCAGCCCAGATCATGATGTCATCAGTGGGTGGAGCTTGGCAGCCATTTCATAGTAGCCAGAAACTATATTTATTTTAAAATAACTTTTTTTTTACCGTTCCTGCTGCATAATATAGAAAAGGTGCAGGAGCCTAATTCTAGCTTAATCTAAGGTAAGACTTTAAGATGACTACGGTGTAGGCTGTCCCTTTAAGTGACCAATGCATTGCTGGGAGCTAGCTAAACATATACGATGAAATAATGACAAAAAGCATATTTGTGCAGCCAATTAGCATCTAGCTTCCAGTAGTGCATTGATGCTTCTGAGTCTACTTAAGTATGCTTTTCAACAAAAGATACCAAGAGAACAAAAGAACATTTCTAGAGCCATTCTTAAAAAAAAAAGCTATTGTATACACAATATCAGGCTATGGAAAGCTTACCTGGAGACTTCTATTAATGAGTGATTCGTCTACTGCTGTGGACAATTCTATTGCTCGTCTCTCACTAGAACTATCCAGGTAATACATCATTTTGGCAGCTAAGAAAAAAAGGATGTAGTAAGAGATATTTGTTAGTGTGAAATAAATATATTTACAGGTTAAAGGGACATTGTACACTAGATTTTTCTTTGGATAAATGTTTTGGTAGATTAACCATTTATATAGCCCATCGGGTTGCTGCTGATTTTTAGACTCCTAACCGAGCCGCAAAGTTTTAGATGTATACTGATGTCTACAGACTCCCGCTTGCTCCTGTTTGTGTAATGGGTCTTTTCATATGCAAGGGAGGAGTGGAGTGTGTCTTCTCTTCCTGCTTTCTCAGCCCATTTCAGAAGGTGTCCCAACCTAACCTCATAAACTGTGCTAAAGTGGGAGCTTCTAAATATATTAGATCAGTATCTGTGCATATTTTTCTTTATAGCAGTGTCTATTACATGCAGTTATAGGGAAATGGGTGTATACTGTCCCTTTAAACAACCATCCTACCTGATAATCTGTGTGGTATGGAGTTTATATTTTCTTTCAGAAAAGCATGGTTAAAATCTGCAGGGGTTGTTTCTCCAAACAGTTTTTTCATCTCTTCTTTTAATACCGTCCTAACTGATTCATGTAAGTCTTTGCTTTCCGATACTGTGTCACACAAAAAATGCAAGGAAATCATCATCATTATATAGCATAAAATAACAGAAAATAATAAAAGACATTAATGTCAAAATTAAGCTTTCATGATTCAAATAAACATGCAATTTTAAACAATGTCTGTGATAAAATGTGCTTCATTCTCTTGGCATTCTTTGTTGAAAAGAATACCTAGGTAAATTTAGGAGAAGCAATGCAATACTGGGAGCTAGCTGGGGACTGCACATACACTACTGTGTAAAGGTTTTAGGCAGGTGTGAAATAATACTCTAAGAATGCTTTAAAGAAATTTAAATGTTTTTTTATTTTATCAAGTAACAATGCAAATTGAGTGAACAGAAGAACAGACAATGTATACTTACCTGATAAATGAATTTAATTTATGGTGGTGAGAGTCCACGATCCATTACTCCTGGGAATTACTCTTCCCTACCACTAAGAGGAGGCAAAGATTCTAAAACTCTCTAAAACCCCTCCCACCTCAGCAGTACCTTAGTCTAATGTATAGCTGAGCACAAATCGGAAAAAAAGTATTAAGAGAAAACAAAATAGGAGTAGGGATAAAAAAATGCGTGCAAAAGGGGAAAAAAAGCAACCCAGAAAAAATACACAGTGTGGGGTCTTGTGGACTCTCACCACCATGAAAGAAAATAATCAGGTAAGCATACAGATGGTGAGAGCCCATGATGCATTACTCCTGGGGGCTAATACCCAAGCTGTGGAGTCCACAAGTAATAAAGGGTGGGACCTAATAAACATTTTTTCACTGAGAAACTAAATCCACACCTACAAAAGGCAATACAAAATAAACAACAGGCAAAACAAATCTACTGGAGACAATTGCCTGACGTTCATCCTACAAAAGACTGCTTCAGAAGATGCAAAAACATCAACATGGTAGAAAAAAAATACAAAGAAGACCAAGTAGCTGCCTTACAAATTTGGTCCACTGATAAAACATTCTAACCAGCCCAAGAAGTGGCAACAGATCTAGGTGGAGGCTGACCTGTCTCCAAGAAAGCTATATGAAAATAAAGCTTTAAAAAAAAAAAAAAAGAAACAGCAGATATTTCCTGCTCTTTTATAGAGCCAGCAAAAGGAACAAAGTTTGTCTGAAATCCTTAGCAGTGTCTATATAAAACTTCAACGCTCTAATAGAATCCAAAACATGAAGAGATATCTCTGAATAAACTTATATTGTCAGAAAACACAACCTTATCAGGAAGGCAAATATAAGGAGGAACAAAAGAAAGAGTAGAAAACTCTTCTAGCAGATAAAATGGGTAAAAGAAACAAAACTTCCAGAAATAAGTTTAATATCCACCAGATGCATAGGTTCAAAAGGAGAAACCTGCAAAATTCTCAAAACCAAATTAAGGTTCCAAGAAGGAAAATTTTGATAATACCAGGCTTAATTCTAGGCAGAGCTAAAGCTGAATGTCAGGAAGATTAGCAAACTTCAATCGGAAAATAACTAAAAAAGGGCAGAAAACTGACCTAAGAACTGACGGGTAAACCCTTATCCAAAAAGCAAGAATCTTAGGAATTCTAAAAGAATGCCAAGAAAAACCCTGATTTGAACACCAGAAATAAAGGCCTTCTAGACCTTTAAATTAAAAATTCCCCAAGACACGGATGGATAGTTCAAAGACAGAGAGGGTATCTGATGCTATCTTCATGCCATCAAGCTGAGAGATATGGGTGAAAAAGAAAGTCTGGATGCAAAGCAAGCAGCAAAGGAGAGAAATTGTAAAACAGAACCAGATCTGCTGACCGAGTTCTGCAGAAACGGGCTGGAGCAATTAAATCACCAAAGCTCTTCCTGCCAGATATTTGCAATTACCCTGGGAAAACATTTAAGAGGTGTTCAAATATCCCTGGATCTACACAATACCTGAGAAATTTGAGATTCAACAAGAAGTCATCAGAACTATCTCTGAGTGAAACAGGCATACCACCTACCAGAGCCTCTGGATCGGGGGCCACATCAACATGCATACTTCGATGGGAGAGAAGACTTTTTGGACTGCTTAGGCCTGTTCCAGATAAACCTGTTATTCTCCAGAGTATATAGACTGACCTGGTATTTAGGTTTGCAGCCTTGCAAGCAGAGGGTTTAGTGCTCAAGTGCAGTTATAGGCGCTGGAGCATTGTGCAAAAGCTATTTATTCCCAGATGAAACCAAAGGAATTCTGATACTGGGTGGAGGAAAAACTATTTCTGAGACCTGTTCTGACGCCGGGACAAAACACAAATCTGAGCTTTAGATATACCATTGGACTTCTTGTCCTTAACCCCCAGACACCATAGAAATAATGGAAACCAAATAAAACATTTCCCTTTAAAGAGTGAGAAAATTAGATGGAATTAGAAATCATGTGGCAGACCAAGATTCTATCCATAATGCTCTACTGGAAAGAACAGCTAAAGACATACTCTAAGCCAGTGATTTTCAACATTTTTTTTGCTGTGGCACACTTTTTTACATTAAAAAATCCTGCGGCACACCACCATCCCAAAATTTTACAAAATCACACATTGTAGCCTAATACAGTATATATATATATATATATATACACATATATATATATATATATATATATATATACACACACATACACACTGTACTGTGCTGTCATGCCATACAAACTATACATGACATATTGACATTCATTCACAAACAATCATAATGATTGTCTGTGAATGAATGTCAATGTCATGGTTGTAAATGATGCCTGATGAGCCTGTCACATACCTCCCAATATTTCAAAATTTGAAAGAGGGACAACCCCTGCACTGTTGTCAGTCTGCCGTGGCACACCTGAGGATCTCTCACGGCACACTAGTGTGCCATGGCACACTGGTTGAAAAACACTGCTCTAAGCCTTAATTAATGATGTCAAAAAAGACCACAAAAGAAAGCATTTGCACATTTACACAACATAAAAAGGGTTTATAAAAAAAAAAAAAAAACTGCACAGAAAGACTATTTCCAAAACTTCAAGCAACAGCCGCATCAGTACTAGATATTACTGTGCTGAAAATATAACTTGCTTGCAAAATATGCCCTCCTAAGGAAGGATTTTAACTTCCTATCTAAAGGGACTATAAAGGAAGAACCATCTTTCAAAGAAATGGTAGTACATTTAGCCAGAGTAAAAATGGCCCCAACCACTTTGGGAACAGCCTCCCAAAGCTCAATAATAGAAGCCGGGATAGGATACAAATTCTTAAACATTGCAGAATGAATAAAAAGGTATAGCTGGCTAAATCTCTGGAAATCTCAGAAACTGCAACATGGACAAGAAACATATCAAGGGATTTAAACAAGGGTTTCAAAAACACAGTATTCTAAAACACTTGAAGGGATATGAAACCTAAAAAAAAATCCTTTTTGTGAATCAGACAGAACATACCATTTTAAAAATGTTTCCAATTTAATTCTATCATCAAATTTGTTTCACTCTCATGATATTCTATGTTGAAGAGATAACTAGGTAGATGTCCGGAGCACTACAATAGCATAAAATAGTGCTGACATACATGGGTTCTTAATAATGGGTAACATCCTTACAAAACTACTGCTCTATGGTGCTCCAAAAATGGGCCGGCTCCTAAGCATACGTCCCGGCTTTTCAACAAAAGATACAAAAAAAAGAACAAAGAAAAATTGATAATAAAAGACTAGAAAGTTGTTTGAAATTGCATGCTCTTTCTGAAACATGAAAGAAACATGTTGGATGTCATATCCCTTTAACTGGTATATCCCCATATACTTTAGTATTATTAACCTCTACAGTAAGTAAGCAAAAAATGCCCATAAGTTTTTGACATGAACCCGTATCTCGAGAACTTGGCAGTCCGACAATCTGCCATGAGATCCAACTCCGGCCGACCCCCTGTGATAATGAGATTGGAGAATATTTCCGGAAGGAGTGTCCACTCACCCGGACGAAAAGTCTGCACAGAAAAACCGCCCAGTTGTCCACACCTGTGGATGTGGATCACCGACAGACAACAATAATGGGTCTGATGAATTGGGCCGAAGCCAACTGAGGCCAGGTCTGAAGGGCAGAAAAGATTACCCTCAGCTCTAGGATGTTGATGGGAAGGAAAGACTCTGAAAATGTATTCCCCTGTAACGGGAATCAATGCGAAGATATCGGGATAAAAAACAAACAAACCGGGCAATCTGTCTCTTAGGTAGTTTAACTATTGCCAATGAACTTAAAATGTTAAACTATGAAAACAGCATCGTTACACGTAATTGTCAACCTGCCATACAGTACACAGACAAACTCCGCCCTCCGTGGGCATTTCAATAGCCAACTCCCGGTCTTTTAGTAAAATGGGAGAAATAACTAAATGAGCCGTCATAAACTATACACTGAAACAGTAAATGCACACAGCCCTACATCAGAACCTGAAGTATCAGAGCTCCGCTATTAAGGGTCCTCCAACAAACAGTGTAAATCGTCACAATAGGAGCCCTTAATAATAATATAGCCCTTTGTGATGACACACTCCCACCGCATCTCCTGAAAGCCGAGTGGTACAGAGTAAAGAGGGTAGCCCTGACAATAAAGATCTATTTCCCCACTGTCAGATAGGTAATAGCTACAGCCTTTTCTGAGTTAATGAATGTCCCAGAAAAATAAAGAGCTGCACATACCTCTATGCTGAGCGACAGCATGACCGGTCCCACAGGATCAAGAGGTCTTCTCCCTCCTGCAGTTCTGTGGAGACATACAGGGTCTTAGTTAATATCTTCTAAGACCATCATCTGAAGGGCAGCACTCAGTATGGGAGGCGCAGTGAGAATTTAATCCCACCAGTTCCCATTGCTTTAAAGCCACCTGTAGCTCTACTTTTTTCTAGAGGCTGACAAGGATTACGGCTACACCCTATAATAAAATAGCACTCACTGGTACCATTTTAAAAATAAACTCTTGATTGAAGAATCTAAACTAACACCTCACTTTACTTCTTCCTATCACTAACACGGGCAAAGAGAATGACTGGATTGGGAGGGAAGGGAGGAGCTATATATACAGCTCTGCTGTGGTGCTCTTTGCCTCCTCCTGCTGACCAGGAGGCGTAATCCCACAAGTAAGGATGAAATCTGTGGACTCATCGTATCTTTAAAAATAAACAAATGTATGCTTACCTGATGAATTAATTTATTTCATGGTGGTAAGAGTCCATGATCCATTATTCCTGGGAATTACCTTCCCTACCACTAGGAGAAGGCAAAGATTCCCAAATTCCAAGAGTGCTATATAACCCTTCCCACCTCTATGGTAGTGACGTATAGCCAAGCCAAAAAGAAATGGGAAAAGGAAAGAAAAAAAAGAGCAAAAAAATATAGGAGCTGTGAAAATAGATGTGCCAAAACATAAAAACCCCCCACCAAAAACAAGATGGGGTCTCATGGACCACCATGAAAGAAATTAATTTATAAGGAAAGCTTAAATTATGTTTTCTTTCATAAAGGTGGTAAGAATCCACGATCCATTACTCCAGGAACAAAGCTGTAATAAGGTGGGATAAGAAACATATTTTTCCCATAAAGAAATTTTTGTTTTTTCATGCAGCCTCAGAAGAAGCGAAGACATCTAAAATGGTGGAATTTTGTGAAAGTATGCAAGGACAACAAAGTAGCTGCATTGCAAATTTGGTCAATAGAAGCTTCATTCTTGAAATCCCAAGAAGTAGCTACTGATTTAGTAGAATGGGCAGTAACCCGATTAGGAGGGGACTGACCTGCCTTCAAGTAAGCTTTATGAATCAGAAGCTTTAACCAAGAAGCCAAAGATACAGCAGAAGCTTTCTGACCTCGGTTAGAACCGAAAAAGTGGGAAAAAATCTTGAAGTTTGTCTGAAGTCCTTAGTAGAATCAACATAATACTTCAAGACTCTAACCACAACCAGATTGTGAAGAAGCCTCTGAAAAATTCTTAGGATTAATATATAAAGAAGGGACAACAATTGCCCTGCTTAAATTATACGAGGACACAACCTTAGGAAAAAAAATCAAATGTGGTACTTAAAACTGCCTTATCTTGATGAAAAATCAGATAAGGAGAATCACAAGAAAGAGCAGAAATCTCAAACTCTTCTAGCAGAGGAAATAGCTGGAAGAAAAAAAAAAGACTTTCCAGGAAAGAAACTTAATGGCCTCCTTATGCATATGCTCAAATAGTGGAAACTGCAAAACCTCCAGCACCAATTTCATGTTCCAAGGTGAAGAAATTGGTAAAGATGAGCAATTTTCTTGTGACACAAAACAGAAAATGCAGAATTCTGACCTTTCAAAGAACTGGCAGATAAACCCTTATCCAAACCATCTTGCAAAATTTGCAGAATTCTAGGAATCGTGAAAGAATGCCAGGAAAAACCATGAACAAGACACCAAAAAAAAGTTTTCAAACTTTATAATATATGTTCCTGGTTACTGACTTCCAAGTCTTAATCAGGGTCTCAATCACAGAAAAGTAGTATGTTTAGCCAAAGTAAAAATAGTCCCATCTACCTTAGGGACGGATTCACAAAGCTCAATATTAGAAGAGAATACATTTTTTTAAAACCTTGCAGAAGGATTAAATGAAGACCATTCTTGAAAAATAATTCCTAGCCACTGGAAAAACCAAAGAAGAGTCCTTAGCTGGCCTATCAACATACACTTCTTTGATCTCTAACATAAGCAAAATCTCCTTTAATAAAGAACAGAAGTGATAATTCTTAAATAAAAAGGAGGAAGTATCAGAGACGGTATTCAGAAGCTTCATTAGCGTCATGAGAGACAAGAATAACAAATGATGCTTACCCGATAATTTAATTTCCATCTGTATGAGGAGAGTCCACGGCTTCATTCCTTACTTGTGGCAATACAGAACCTGGCCACCAGGAGGAGGCAGACACCACAGCCAAAGGCTTAAATACCTCCCCCACTCCCCTCATCCCCCAGTCATTCTGCCGAGGGATCAAGGAACCGTAGGAGAAATATCAGGGTATAAAAGGTGCCAGAAGAATAACAAAAATTTGGGTCTGCCAACGGAGACGGGGGCCATGGACTCTCCTCATACAGATGGAAATGAAATTATCAGGTAAGCATAATTTATGTTTTCTTTCTTAATATAAGGATTACAACTTCATTCCTTACTTGTGGGAAACATATACCCAAGCTCTAGAGGACACTGAATGAAAAATGGGAGGGTAAAAGAGAGGCGGACCCTATACTGAGGGCACCATAGCCTGCAAAACCTTTCTTGCAAAAGCTGCAAACCCCTCAAATTTGTAAAACTTTGAAAAAGTATGTAAGGAGGATCAGGTAGCCACCCTACAAATCTGCTCCATAGAGGCCTAATTTTTGAAGGCCCAAGAAGAAGCCACAGCTCTAGTTGAATGAGCCGTAATCCTCTGAGGAGGCTCATGTCCCGCTGTCTCATATGCTAAGCGGATAATGATCCTCAACCAAAAAGATAGGGAAGTGGAAGAAGCCTTCTGCCCTTTATGATTCCCAGAATAGACAACAAACAATGAAGAAGTCTGTCTAAAATCTTTCGCAACCTGAAGATAGAATTTCAAAGCCTGAACCACATCCAAATTATGAAGTAATCGCTCCTTCAAAGAAGAAGGATTAGGACACAAAGAAGGAACCACAAGCTCCTGATTGATGTTGTGATCAGACACAACCTTAGGGAGAAAATCCAACCCAGTGCGATTAACCGCCTTATCAGCATGAAAAACTAGGTAAGGAGGCTCCCATTGCAAGGCCGCCATCTCAGAGACTCTGCATGCAGAAGCAATAGCTAATAGAAAAAGAACCTTCCAAGACAGTAACTTAATGTCAATCGAATGCATGAGTTCAAACAGAGTCCTCTGCAAAACCTTAAGAACCAAATTCAAACTCCAAGGAGGAGTGGAATGTCTAAACACAGGCCTGATTCTAGACAGAGCCTGAACCAAAGATTGTATATCAGGAAGCTCAGCGAGCCTCTTGTGTAATAACACCGATAGAGCCAAAATCTGTCCCTTTAAGGAATTAGCAGCAAGTCCCTTCTCCAAACCGTCCTGGAGAAAGGAAAGAATCCTGGATATCCTGACCTTATTGCTGAGAAAATCCGCTTCCCAGTTGTCCACACCCGGAATGTGGATCGCTGACAGCGAGCAGTCGTGGGCCTCCGCCCACTCCAGAATCTGAGATACTTCCCTCATGGCTAGGGAGCTTCTCGTCCCCCCCTGATGGTTGATGTAAGCCACCGAGGTACTGTTGTCCGATTGGAATCTGATAAACTGGGACGAACCCAGAAGAGGCCAAGCCTTCAGAGCATTGAAGATCGCTCGAAGTTCCAGAATGTTGATCGGGAGAAGAGACGCCTCTAGAGTCCACAGGCCCTGTGCCTTCCTGGCACCACAAACAGCTCCCCATCCTGATAGACTTGCGTCCGTTGTCACAATCTCCCCGGATGGTCTCAAGAAGGATGCCCCCTGGGACAGGCGATCTGGACAGAGCCACCAAGAGAGCGATTCTCTCGATTGGTTGTCCAGAGAAATCTGTTGGGATAGATCCGAGCGATCACCGTTCCATTGCCTCAGCATGCACAACTGTAGAGGTCTGAGATGGAACCTGGCAAATGGGATGATATCTATGCTGGACACCATGAGCCTAATCACCTCCATACACTGGGCCACAGATGGCCTTAAGGAGGTCTGTATGGCAAGACTACTGGAAGTAATTTTGCAACGTCTCTGGTCTGTAAGAAATATCTTCATGGATACAGAATCTATTATCATGCCCAGGAATTCCACTTTGGTACTGGGAAAACGAGAACTCTTTCCTAAGTTTATCTTCCATCCATGAGATTGAAGAAGAAGAGCAGCTCTCAAATGTTCTTCTGCCAGCTTGCAGGACGGAGCTTAAACCAGAATTTCGTCCAAATAAGGCGCTACTGCAATACCTCTGGATCTCGCTACCGCGAGCAGAGCCCCCAGAACCTTCGTAAAGACTCTTGGAGCAGTAGTCAGACCAAAGGGGAGAGCTACAAACTGGAAGTGCTCATCCAGAAAAGTGAATCTTAGGAACTTGACGTGATCCTTGTGTATTGGCACATGAAGGTAAGCATCCTTCAAATCCATCGTGGTCATGAACTGTCCCTCTTGAACTAAGGGCAGAATAGACCTTATTGTCTCCATCTTGAACGATGGCATCAACAGAAACTTGTTTAAGCACTTTAGGTCCAGAATCGGGCAAAACGTACCCTCCTTTTTTGGGACTACAAAAAGGTTTGAGTAGTATCCCAGACCTCTCTCTTCTAGAGGTACTGGTACAATGACTCCTAGGGAGGAGAGATCCAACACGCACCATAGAAAGGCGTCCCGCTTCTCTGGTCTTGAAGACAGGTTTGAAACCTATCCTGTAACCCTGAGCAATGACCTCCGGAACCTAAGGGTCTTGCACATCTCCCAGCCAAGCCTCCAAAAAAAAAAAGAGATAGTCTGCCCCAACACGATCCAGTGACGGATCGGAGGCCGCCCCTTCATGCTGATTTAGTCTCGGCGGGCTTCTTGGTCTGCTTGGACTGATCAGGCTTTGCGGAAGGCTGATGGCATTGGGACTTATCCAAACGAAAGGGACAAAAATTAGGACCCTGTCCTTAAGCTTTATTCTTCTTATAAAAAGGCGCCCTTGCCCCCTGTCACGTGGATATGATAGAGTCCAGTCCTGGACTGAAAAGAACCTTCCCCTTAAATGGAAGGGAAAGTAATCTAGATTTTGAAGTCATGTCCGCAGACCAAGACTACAACCATAGAGACCTATGGGCTAGAACAGAAAAGCCTGATGTCTTGGCATTCAAGTGTATAATCTGCATATTTGCATCACAAATGAACGAATTAGCTACCCTAAAAGTCTTAATTCTTTCCTGAATTTCATTGAGGGGAGTTTCCACCTCGATCATCTCCGGCAGAGAATAACACCAATAGGAAGCGGCTCCAGCCATTGCAGCAACCACCGCAGCAGGCTAAAATAAAAATCCTGTGTGCTGAAACATCTTTCTTAGCAGAGTTTCTAGCTTCTTATCCATGGGCTCCATAAACGACGAACTATCTTCAAGCGGGATAGTAGTGCACTTAGCGAGCATGGAGATAGCTCCATCCACTTTAGGGATAGATCCCATAACTCTAATTGGGAGTCAGGAACCGGGAACAATTTCTTAAAGGAAGAAGGGGAAAAAGAGGATCCAAGTTTTTCCCATTCATTCTTAATGATATTTGCCATCTTTACGGGAACCGGGAAAGTTTGTGGCACCACCCTGTCCTCATACACCTTATCAAGCTTAGGAATAGAAGGTTCCTAGGGTAACTTGGGTTCCGGAACCTCTAACGTAGCCAACACTTCCTTTAACAGAAAGCGTAGGTGCTCTATCCTAAATCTAAAGTCTGGTTCCTCCACAGCCAGAGGCCTTGAGGCAGCTGATTCCGACTCAGAAAGACCTCCAGGGCAAGGTAAAGCACTAAAAGCCGAAGACACTGCCGTTTGCAACTATTCAGTAAAGTCTAGCGGTAACAGGTCCCCTCCTGAAGGAGGATTAGTAGTGCAATGGGGAGCAGCATGAGCATGTGTAAAAGGAGATGATTGCAGGGAACGCACCTCGCGGGGCAGAGACCCCCTCAGAGGAGGACGGCTCAGTGGTACTAAACATCTTGTTCTTTTTAGATATAAGTACTTTATCAAGGCATGTGGAACATAATTGAGCAGGAGGGTATACCGTAGCCTCTTCACAATAAAAACAGGTATTAGATTTGGTTAAAGAGGGAGTACTCTCTAACACATCAGAATCATCCATAGCTGTGCTTTTACGATGGACTACAGAAAAATAAATGGCACCTTTATACCCCCAATGGCTGGGGAACTCACCACCTCCTATGACCCAGGCCCCACAGAGAAACCGCTTCGTCTCCTGCAAACCGCACGGTCAGGAAAGAGGAAGTTAACAAAAGGCCACAACCCGGTCACATGGAGTGCCACGCAGGACCGCCTCTGCTGCAGAGAGAAAAGCGTGCCAAACTGACAGGCTGCGCAAGTTATCCAAAACGAAAGTAAACCTGAATGTTCTCACATCTGCCAGAGCCACATCTCACACATGTTGCAACATAAAACATAATAAAGTAAATCATGTATAATCCCCTCCCGGAGATATTAACCCTTGATTCCAAACATATAAAGGCATCACACTGTGACCCTGTCTTCTTACGTTCATATAAGACAAAATGAAACGATCTTACCGGAATCATCGCCATGGAACAGACACAGCCTCTCAAGTTTGACAGTCTTGTAGCATCGCACCCGACATGGACTTGAGTGAGAGAAGCAGGCAGTGAAACTCGTCAACACTGATTGCTTAGGAGTTGTTAATACGAGTCTGGATGGTTTCACAGAAAGACTCTCTCTGCATCTCCAGACCCTAACATTCGTCAATGCTCTCACTGAGAGGCTGACAAGACTACTTAAAACTTCAGTCCCATAGCGAAGAGTACTACCCTCCATAAGAGACTACGCCAAATCTTCTGACACTTCTCTGCCATCCTTCTGTGATGAAAGGCAAAGAATTAGTGGGGTATGAGGGGAGTGGGGGAGGTATTTAACCCTTCGGTTGGGGTGTCTTTGCCTCCTCCTGGTGGCCAGGATCTGTATTCCCACAAGGAATGAAGCCCTAAACTCACCTCATATTAAGATGGAAATTGCTACTAGTGGAAGGCATATCTTGTACTGATCTTTTACGCTTACTTGAACGGGGAATGACTGCCAACATTTCAGATACTGTAGCTTTAATAAAATCGAGCAATTTAAGCCTGGCCTTCCACGCTTAAATTATCGGTAGAAAGGTGTTCAGTAATTTCAGCTTCCAAAGGAAGATTAGAGAAAGATTCAAAAGATTTCATAGTGAAAAAACAAAGAGAAATAACCCCAATCAACAAATGAGCTTTTAGAGAATGAGTATACAATAACCCCTCCTGGAATCACAGCTATAGCTGGAAGCGCCCAAACAAATAGAAATTTAAAAGAAAAAAGTCCACATGCATGTACCCATGCGCCCCACACACTCACCCATACCCCGCATGTACCCATGACCCGCACACAGCAATGTGCATACCAGCGAGCATACGTGTGGCCAGGAAACACAAAAACATAATTTATGTAAGAACTTACCTGATAAATTAATTTCTTTCATATTAGTAAGAGTCCATGAGCTAGTGACGTATGGGATATACATTCCTACCAGGAGGGGCAAAGTTTCCCAAACCTTAAAATGCCTATAAATACACCCCTCACCACACCCACAATTCAGTTTAACGAATAGCCAAGAAGTGGGGTGATAAGAAAAAGTGCGAAAGCATATAAAATAAGGAATTGGAATAATTGTGCTTTATACAAAAAAATCATAACCACCACAAAAAAGGGCGGGCCTCATGGACTCTTGCTAATATGAAAGAAATGAATTTATCAGGTAAGTTCTTACATAAATTATGTTTTCTTTCATGTAATTAGCAAGAGTCCATGAGCTAGTGACGTATGGGATAATGACTACCCAAGATGTGGATCTTTCCACACAAGAGTCACTAGAGAGGGAGGGATAAAATAAAGACAGCCAATTCCTGCTGAAAATAATCCACACCCAAAATAAAGTTTAATGAAAAACATAAGCAGAAGATTCAAACTGAAACCGCTGCCTGAAGTACTTTTCTACCGAAAACTGCTTCAGAAGAAGAAAATACAACAAAATGGTAGAATTTGGTAAAAGTATGCAAAGAGAACCAAGTTGCCGCTTTGCAAATCTGATCAACCGAAGCTTCATTCCTAAACGCCCAGGAAGTAGAAACTGACCTAGTAGAATGAGCTGTAATCCTATGAGGCGGAGTCTTACCCGACTCAACATAGGCAAGATGAATTAAAGATTTCAACCAAGATGCCAAAGAAATGGCAGAAGTTTTCTGGCCTTTCTAAAAACCGGAAAAGATAACAAATAAACTAGAAGTCTTTCGGAAAGACTTAGTAGCTTCAACATAATATTTCAAAGCTCTAATAACATCCAAAGAATGCAACGATTTCTCCTTAGAATTCTTAGGATTAGGACATAATGAAGGAACCACAATGTCTCTACTAATGTTGTTGGAATTCACAACTTAGGTAAAAATTCAAAAGAAGTTCGCAACACCGCCTTATCCTGATGAAAAATCAGAAAAGGAGACTCACAAGAAAGAGCAGATAATTCAGAAACTCTTCTGGCAGAAGAGATGGCCAAAAGGAACAAAACTTTCCAAGAAAGTAATTTAATATCCAATGAATGCATAGGTTCAAATGGAGGAGCTTGAAGAGCCCCCAGAACCAAATTCAAACTCCAAGGAGGAGAAATTGACTTAATGACAGGCTTTATACGAACCAAAGCTTGTACAAAACAATGAATATCAGGAAGAATAGCAATCTTTCTGTGAAAAAGAACAGAAAGAGCAGAGATTTGACCTTTCAAGGAACTGAAGAAACTGTAATATTCTCGGTATTCTAAAAGAATGCCAAGAAAAATGATGAGAAAGACACCAAGAAATATAAGTCTTCCAGACTCTATAATATATCTCTCTGGATACAGATTTACGAGCCTGTAACATAGTATTAATCACAGAGTCAGAGAAACCTCTTTGACCAAGAATCAAGCGTTCAATCTCCATACCTTTAAATTTAAGGATTTCAGATCCTGATGAAAAAAAAAAGGACCTTGAGACAAAAGGTCTGGTCTTAACGGAAGAATCCACGGTTGGCAAGAGGCCATCCGGACAAGATCCGCATACCAAAACCTGTGAGGCCATGCCGGAGCTACCAGCAGAACAAACGAGCATTCCTTCAGAATCTTGGAGATTACTCTTGGAAGAAGAACTAGAGACGGAAAGATATAGGCAGGATGATACTTCCAAGGAAGTGATAATGCATCCACTGCCTCCGCCTGAGGATCCCGGGATCTGGACAGATACCTGGGAAGTTTCTTGTTTAGATGAGAAGCCATCAGATCTATTTCTGGAAGTTCCCACATTTGAACAATCTGAAGAAATACCTCTGGGTGAAGAGACCATTCGCCCGGATGCAACGTTTGGCGACTGAGATAATCCGCTTTCCAATTGTCCATACCTGGGATATGAACCGCAGAGATTAGACAGGAGCTGGATTCCGCCCAAACCAAAATTCGAGATACTTCTTTCATAGCCAGAGGACTGTGAGTCCCTCCTTGATGATTGATGTATGCCACAGTTGTGACATTGTCTATCTGAAAACAAATGAACAACTCTCTCTTCAGAAGAGGCCAAGACTGAAGAGCTCTGAAAATTGCACGGAGTTCCAAAATATTGATCGGAAATCTCACCTCCTGAGATTCCCAAACCCCTTGTGCCGTCAGATACCCCCACACAGCTCCCCAACCTGTAAGACTTGCATCTGTTGAGATTATAGTCCAGGTCGGAAGAACAAAGAAGCCCCCTGAACTAAACGATGGTGATCTGTCCACCATGTCAGAGTGTCGTAAAATCGGTTTAAAGATATTAATTGAGATATCTTTGAGGAATCCCTGCACCATTGGTTCAGCATACAGAGCTGAAGAGGTCGCATGTGAAAACGAGCAAAGGAGATCGCATCTGATGCGGCAGTCCTAAGACCCAACATTTCCATGCATAAGGCTACCAAAGGGAATGATTGTGACTGAAGGTTTTGACAAGCTGATATCAATGTTAAACTTCTCTTGTCTGACAAGGACAGAGTCATAGACACTGAATTTATCTAGAAACCTAAAAAGGTTACCCTTGTCTGAGGAATCAATGAACTGATTGGTAAATTGATCCTCCAACCATGAACTTGAAGAAACAACACAAGTCGATTCGTATGAGATTCTTCGAAAATGAGAAGACTGAGCAAGTACCAAGATATCGTCCAAATAAGGAAATACCAAAACCCTATTCTCTGATTACAGAAAGAAGGGCACCGAGAACCTTTGAAAAAAATTCTTGGAACTGAGGCTAGGCCAAACGGTAGAGCCACAAAACTGGTAATGCTTGTCTAAAAAGAGAATCTCAGACACTAAAAGTGATCTGGATGAATCGGAATATGCAGATACACATCCTGTAAATCTATTGTAGACATACAATGCCCTTGCTAAACAAAAGGCAGGATAGTCCTACAGTAACCATCTTGAATGTTGGTATCCTAACATAATGATTCAATAATGATAGATCCGGAACTGGTCTGAAGGAATTGACCTTCTTTGGTACAATGAAGAGATAAAATAAAACCCCAGCCCCTGTTCCAGAACTGGAACTGGCATAAATACTCCAGCCAACTCTAGATCTGAAACACATTTCAGAAATGCTGAGCCTTTGCTGTGTTAACTGGGACACGGGAAAGAAAAGAATCTCTTAGCAGGAGGCCTTTAACTTGAAGCCAATTCTGTACCTTTCTGAAACAATGTTTCTGAAACCAGAGATTAAAAACGGAATTGATCCAAATTTCTTTGAAGAAAACGTAATCTGCCCCATACCAGCTGAGCTGGAATAAGGGCCGCACCTTCATAGGTACTTAGGAGCTGGCTATAGGTTTCTATAAGGCTTGGATATATTCCAAACTGGAAATAGTTTCCAAACTGATACCGCTCCTGAGGATGAAGGATCAGGCTTTTGTTCCTTGTTGTGAGGAAAGGAACGAAAAACAGAATTTATGTTTACCTGATAAATTACTTTCTCCAACGGTGTGTCCGGTCCACGGCGTCATCCTTACTTGTGGGATATTCTCTTCCCCAACAGGAAATGGCAAAGAGCCCAGCAAAGCTGGTCACATGATCCCTCCTAGGCTCCGCCTACCCCAGTCATTCGACCGACGTTAAGGAGGAATATTTGCATAGGAGAAACCATATGTTACCGTGGTGACTGTAGTTAAAGAAAATAAATTATCAGACCTGATCAAAAAACCAGGGCGGGCCGTGGACCGGACACACCGTTGGAGAAAGTAATTTATCAGGTAAACATAAATTCTGTTTTCTCCAACATAGGTGTGTCCGGTCCACGGCGTCATCCTTACTTGTGGGAACCAATACCAAAGCTTTAGGACACGGATGAAGGGAGGGAGCAATTCAGGTCACCTAGATGGAAGGCACCACGGCTTGCAAAACCTTTCTCCCAAAAATAGCCTCAGAAGAAGCAAAAGTATCAAATTTGTAAAATTTAGAAAAAGTGTGCAGTGAAGACCAAGTCGCTGCCTTACATATCTGATCAACAGAAGTCTCGTTCTTGAAGGCCCATGTGGAAGCCACAGCCCTAGTGGAGTGAGCTGTGATTCTTTCAGGAGGCTGCCGTCCGGCAGTCTCATAAGCCAATCGGATAATGCTTTTAATCCAGAAGGAGAGAGAGGTAGAAGTTGCTTTTTGACCTCTCCGTTTACCAGAATAAACAACAAACAAAGACAAAGTTTGTCTGAAATCCTTAGTAGCTGCTAAGTAAAATTTGAGAGCACAAACTACATCCAAGTTGTGCAACAAATGTTCCTTCTTTGAAACTGGATTAGGACACAAAGAAGGCACGACTATCTCCTGGTTAATGTTTTTGTTAGAAACAACTTTTGGAAGAAAACCAGGTTTAGTACGCAAAACCACCTTATCTGCATGGAACACCAGATAAGGAGAAGGACACTGCAGAGCAGATAATTCTGAAACTCTTCTAGCAGAAGAAATTGCAACCAAAAACAAAACTTTCCAAGATAATAACTTAATATCAACGGAATGTAAGGGTTCAAACGGAACCCCCTGAAGAACTGAAAGAACTAGGTTGAGACTCCAAGGAGGAGTCAAAATTTTGTAAACAGTCTTGATTCTAACCAGAGCCTGAACAAAGGCTAGAACATCTGGCACAGCTGCCAGCTTTTTTGTGAAGTAACACAGACAAGGCAGAAATCTGTCCCATCAAGGAACTTGCAGATAATCCTTTTTCCAATCCTTCTCGAAGGAAGGATAGACTCTTAGGAATCTTAACCTTGTCCCAAGGGAATCCTGCAGATTCACACCAACAGATATACCAAATTATGTGGTAATTTTTCTGGTTACAGGCTTTCAGGCCTGAACAAGAGTATTAATAACAGAATCTGAGAACCCTCGCTTTGATAAGAGCAAGCGTTCAATCTCCAAGCAGTCAGCTGGAGTGGGTCGAACGGACCTAGAACAAGAAGGTCTCGTCTCAAAGGTAGCTTCCATGGTGGAGCCGATGACATATTCACCAGATCTGCATACCAAGTCCTGCGTGGCCACGCAGGAGCTATCAAAATCACCGACGCCCTCTCCTGATTGATCCTGGCTACCAGCCTGGGGATGAGAGGAAACGGCGGGAACACATAAGCTAGTTTGAAGGTCCAAGGTGCTACTAGTGCATCCACTAGAGCCGCCTTGGGATCCCTGGATCTGTACCCGTAGTAAGGAACTCTGAAGTTCTGACGAGAGGCCATCAGATCCATGTCTGGAATGCCCCACGGTTGAGTGACTTGGGCAAAGATTTCCGGATGGAGTTCCCACTCCCCCGGATGCAATGTCTGACGACTCAGAAAATCCGCTTCCCAATTTTCCACTCCTGGGATGTGGATAGCAGACAGGTGGCAGGAGTGAGACTCCGCCCATAGAATGATTTTGGTCACTTCTTCCATCGCTAGGGAACTCCTTGTTCCCCCCTGATGGTTGATGTATGAACTTGGCCCTCGCTAGCTGAGGCCAAGCTTTGAGAGCATTGAATATCGCTCTCAGTTCCAGAATATTTATCGGTAGAAGAGATTCTACCCGAGACCAAAGACCCTGAGCTTTCAGGGATCCCCAGACCGCGCCCCAGCCCATCAGACTGGCGTCGGTCGAGACAATGACCCACTCTGGTCTGCGGAAGGTCATCCCTTGTGACAGGTTGTCCAGGGACAGCCACCAACGGAATGAGTCTCTGGTCCTCTGATTTACTTGTATCTTCGGAGACAAGTCTGAATAGTCCCCATTCCACTGACTGAGCATGAACAGTTGTAATGGTCTTAGATGAATGCGCACAAAAGGAACTATGTCCATTGCCGCTACCATCAAACCTATCACTTCCATGCACTGCGCTATGGAAGGAAGAGGAACGGAATGAAGTATCCGACAAGAGTCTAGAAGTTTTGTTTTTCTGGCTTCTGTCAGAAAAATCCTCATTTCTAAGGAGTCTATTATAGTTCCCAAGAAGGGAACCCTCGTTGACGGAGATAGAGAACTCTTTTCCACGTTCACTTTCCATCCGTGAGATCTGAGAAAGGCCAGGACAATGTCCGTGTGAGCCTTTACTTGAGGAAGGGACGACGCTCGAATCAGAATGTCGTCCAAGTAAGGTACTACAGCAATGCCCCTTGGTCTTAGCACCGCCAGAAGGGACCCTAGTACCTATGAGAAAATCCTAGGAGCAGTGGCTAATCCGAAAGAAAACGCCACGAACTGGAAATGCTTGTCCAGGAATGCAAACCTTAGGAACCGATGATGTTCCTTGTGGATAGGAATAAGTAGATACGCATCCTTGAAATCCACCTTGGTCATGAATTGACCTTCCTGGATGGAAGGAAGAAGTGTTCGAATGGTTTCCATCTTGAACGATGGAACCTTGAGAAACTTGTTCAAGATCTTGAGATCTAAGATTGGTCTGAACGTTCCCTCTTTTTTTGGGAACTATGAACAGATTGGAGTAGAACCCCATCCCTTGTTCTCCTAATGGAACAGGATGAATCACTCCCATTTTTAGCAGGTCTTCTACCCAATGTAAGAATGCCTGTCTTCTTATGTGGTCTGAAGACAACTGAGACCTGTGGAACCTCCCCCTTGGAGGAAGCCCCTTGAACTCCAGAGAATAACCTTGGGAGACTATTTCTAGCGCCCAAGGATCCAGAACATCTCTTGCCCAAGCCTGAGCGAAGAGAGAGAGTCTGCCCCCCACCAGATCCGGTCCCGGATCGGGGGCCCGCATTTCATGCTGTCTTGGTAGCAGTGGCAGGTTTCTATTACCTTCCTGCTTAGAGGACGTAGCCCTTGGGGCTGATCCGTTTCTGCGAAAGGGACGAAACTTAGGTTTATTTTTGGTCTTGAAAAGACCTATCCTGAGGAAGGGCGTGGCCCTTGCCCCCAGTGATATCAGAGATAATCTCTTTCAAGTCAGGGCCAAAGAGTGTTTTCCCCTTGAAAGGAATGTCAAGCAATTTGTTCTTGGAAGACGCATCAGCTGCCCAAGATTTTAACCAAAGCGCTCTGCGCCACAATAGCAAACCCAGAATTTTTTCGCCGCTAACCTAGCCAATTGCAAGGTGGCGTCTAGGGTGAAAGAATTAGCCAATTTAAGAGCACGAATTCTGTCCATAATCTCCTCATAAGAAGAAGAATTACTAATAATCGCCTTTCCTAGCTCATCAAACTAGAAACACGCGGCTGCAGTGACAGGGACAATGCATGCAATTGGTTGTAGAAGGGAACCTTGCTGAACAAACATCTTTTTTAGCAGACCTAATTTTTTATCCATAGGATCTTGGAAAGCACAACTATCTTCTATGGGTATAGTGGCGCGCTTGTGTAGAGTAGAAACCGCCCCCTCGACCTTGGGGACTGTCTGCCATCAGTCCTTTCTGGGGTCGACTATAGGAAAACAATTATATAAATATGGGGGGAGGTACTAAAGGTATACCGGGCCTGTCCCATTAACAATGTACGCCACCCGCTTGGATATAGGAAAAGCTTCGGGGGGCCCCGGGGCCTCTAAGAACTTTTCCATTTTACATAGTGGTTCTGGAATGACCAGATAATCACAATCATCCAAATTGGATAACACCTCCTTAAGCAGAGCGCGGAGATGTTCCAACTTAAATTTAAAAGTAATCACATCAGGTTCAGCTTGTTGAGAAATGTTTCCTGAATCTGAAATTTCTCCCTCAGACAAAACCTCCCTGGCCCCCTCAGACTGGTGTAGGGGCCCTTCAGAAACCATATCATCAGCGTTCTCATGCTCTACAGAATTTTCTAAAACAGAGCAGTCGCGCTTTCGCTGATAAGTGGGCATATTGGCTAAAATGTTTTTGGTAGAATTATCCATTACAGCCGTTAAATGTTGCATAGTAAGGAGTATTGGCGCACTAGATGTACTAGGGGCCTCCTGTATGGGCAAGACTGGTGTAGACGAAGGAGGGGATGATGCAGTACCATGCTTACTCCCCTCACTTGAGGAATCATCTTGGGCATCATTTTTACTAAATTTTTTTATGACATAAAATACATATAGTTAAATGAGAAGGAACCTTGGTTTCCCCACAGTCAGAACACAATCTATCTGGTAGTTCAGACATGTTAAACAGGCATAAACTTGATAACAAAGCACAAAAAACGTTTTAAAATAAAACCGTTACTGTCACTTTAAATTTTAAACTAAACACACTTTATTACTGCAATTGCGAAAAAGTATGAAGGAATTGTTCAAAATTCACCAAAATTTCACCACAGTGTCTTAAAGCCTTAAAAGTATTGCACACCAAATTTGGAAGCTTTAACCCTTAAAATAACGGAACCGGAGCCGTTTTTATATTTAACCCCTTTACAGTCCCTGGAATCTGCTTTGCTGAGACCCAACCAAGCCCAAAGGGGAATACGATACCAAATGATGCCTTCAGAAAGACTTTTCTATGTATCAGAGCTCCACACACATGCAGCTGCATGCCATGCTGTCCTCAAAAACAAGTGCGCCATACCGGCGCGAAAATGAGGCTCTGACTATGATTAGGGAAAGCCCCTAAAGAATAAAGTGTCTAAAACAGTGCCTGCCGATATAATCATATCAAAATACCCAGAATAAATGATTCCTCAAGGCTAAATATGTGTTAATAATGAATCGATTTAGCCCAGAAAAAGTCTACAGTCTTAATAAGCCCTTGTGAAGCCCTTATTTACTATCTTAATAAACATGGCTTACCGGATCCCATAGGGAAAATGACAGCTTCCAGCATTACATCGTCTTGTTAGAATGTGTCATACCTCAAGCAGTAAGAGACTGCACACTGTTCCCCCAACTGAAGTTAATTGCTCTCAACAGTCCTGTGTGGAACAGCCATGGATTTTAGTTACGGTGCTAAAATCATTTTCCTCATACAAACAGAAATCTTCATCTCTTTTCTGTTTCTGAGTAAATAGTACATACCAGCACTATTTTAAAATAACAAACTCTTGATTGAATAATAAAAACTACAGTTAAACACTAAAAAACTCTAAGCCATCTCCGTGGAGATGTTGCCTGTACAACGGCAAAGAGAATGACTGGGGTAGGCGGAGCCTAGGAGGGATCATGTGACCAGCTTTGCTGGGCTCTTTGCCATTTCCTGTTGGGGAAGAGAATATCCCACAAGTAAGGATGACGCCGTGGACCGGACACACCTATGTTGGAGAAATGATTATTTACCCTGGAAAGAAAGGGAAAGCAAAGTTGACTTAGAAGACATGTCAGCATTCCAAGTTTAATCCATAAAGCTTTTCTAGCTAAAATAGCTAGAGACATATACCTGACATCAACTCTAATGATATCAAAAGATGGTATCACCAATAAAATTATTAGCATGTTATAAAATAATAATAATGCTAAAAAATTATGATCTGTTACTTGTTGCGCTAAAGCTTCTAACCAAAAAGTTGAAGCTGCAGCAACATCCGCTAAAAATATAGCAGGTCTAAGAAGATTACCTGAACATAAGTAAGCTTTTCTTAGAAAGGATTCAATTTTCCTATCTAAAGGATCCTTAAATGAAGTACTATCTGCCGTAGGAATAGTAGTACATTAGCAGGAGTAGAGACAGCCCCATAACCTTAGGGATTTTTGTCCCAAAAAACTCTAATCTGTCAGATGGCACAGGATATAATTTGCTTAAACGTCTAGAAGGAGTAAATAAATTACCCAAATTATTCCATTCCCTGGAAATTACTTCAGAAATAGCATCAGGGAGATAAAACACTTCTGGAATAACTACAGGAGATCTAAAAACCTTATTTAAACGTTTACATTTAGTATCAAGAGGACCAGAATCCTCTATTTCTAATGCAAATAACACTTCTTTAAATAAAGAACGAATAAATTCCATCTTGAACAAATACAAAGATTTATCAGCATCAACCTCTGAGACAGAAACCTCTGAACCAGAAGAACCATTATCAGTATCAGAATGATGATGTTCATTTAAAAATTCATCTGAAAAAAGAGAAGTTTTAAAAGACTTTTATGTATACTAGAAGGAGAAATAACAGACATAGCCTTCTTAATGGATTTAAAAAATAAAATCTCTTATGTTATCAGGAACACTCTGAAAATTAGATGTTGACGGAACAGCAACAGGTAATGTAACAGTACTAAAGGAAATTTTATCTGCATTAATAAGTTTGACATGACATGCAATACAAATAACAGCTGGAGAAACAGATACCAAAAGTTTATAGCAGATACACTTAGCTTGGTAGCTCCAGCACTGTGCAGTGATTTTCCTGAAGTATCTTCTGACTCAGTTGCAACGTGGAACATCTTGCAATATGTAAAAGAGAAAAACAACATATAAAGCAAAATTGATCAAATTCCTTAAATGACAGTTTCAGGAATGGGAAAAAAATGCCAGTGAACAAGCTTCTAGCAACCAGAAGCAATAAAAAATGAGACTTAAATAATGTGGAGACAAAAATGACGCCCATATTTTTTAGCGCCAAAAAAGACGCCCACATTATTTGGCGCCTAAATGCTTTTGGCGCCAAAAATGACGCCACATCCGGAACGCCGACATTTTTGACGCAAAAAAACGTCAAAAAATGACGCAACTTCCGGCGACACGTATGACGCCGGAAACAGAAAAAAATTTTTGCGCCAAAAAAGTCTGCGCCAAGAATGACGCAATAAAATGAAGCATTTTCTGCCCCCGCGAGCCTAACAGCCCACAGGGAAAAAGTCAAATTTTTTAAGGTAAGAAAAAATGATTGAAACAAATGCATTTATCCCAAATATGAAACTGACTGTCTGAAAAATAAGGAATGTTGAACATTCTGAGTCAAGGCAAATAAATGTTTGAATACATATATTTAGAACTTTATAAATAAAGTGCCCAACCATAGCTTAGAGTGTCACAGAAAATAAGATTTACTTACCCCAGGACACTCATCTACACGTTTGTAGAAAGCCAAACCAGTACTGAAACGAGAATCAGCAGAGGTAATGGTATATATAAGAGTATATCGTCGATCTGAAAAGGGAGGTAAGAGATGAATCTCTACGACCGATAACAGAGAACCTATGAAATAGACCCCGTAGAAGGAGATCACTGCATTCAAATAGGCAATACTCTCCTCACATCCCTCTGACATTCACTGCACGCTGAGAGGAAAACTGGGCTCCAACTTGCTGCGGAGCGCATATCAACGTAGAATCTAGCACAAACTTACTTCACCACCTCCATCGGAGGCAAAGTTTGTAAAACTGAATTGTGGGTGTGGTGAGGGGTGTATTTATAGGCATTTTAAGGTTTGGGAAACTTTGCCCCTCCTGGTAGGAATGTATATCCCATACGTCACTAGCTCATGGACTCTTGCTAATTACATGAAAGAAAGTTAAAACAGAAAAAAAAACACAAAAAAAAAACATGTCTTTAGGAAAACATTGTTATAAACAATACACAGGTTTAACCCCCCTCCAAAAGCCCTTTATATATGGTGTACAAACAGGAAATAGCCCCAAAATTCCCCAAATGTAACTAAAAAAGCAACTTGTAATGAATTCTGCAGTCTCAATTTAACCCCTTCATGGCAAATATCTTTAAGTACTTAGTAGAGCACCATTTTGCAGGTTATGACCTGCTGCAAACGAGATGCATAGCCAGACACCAGCTTCTGGCAACGTTCCTGAGAAATCTTAGCCCATTCCTCATTTAGCAATGGCATCCAGTTCAGTAATATTCTTGGGGTTGCATGCTTAAACCGCCCTCTTTCAAATCCCACCAGTGATTTTCTATGGGATTCAAGTCAGGTGACTGATGACCAATACAGAATCTTCCAGGACTTCTTCTGCAACCAAGCCTTGGTGGAATTTGATGTATGCTTGGGGTCATTGTCCTGTTGGAAGGTCCAATAACGCCCAAGCTTCAGTTTCCTTACAGACGGCATGACGTTTTCTCCTAGGATTTCCTGATGCTTCAATGAATCCATCTTGCCTTCCATGCGCTGCATGTTTCCAGTGCCAGAGGAGGCAAATCAGCCCCAGAGCATCACCATGCTTAACAGTAGGCAGTGTTCTTTTCTGCGCATGCTTCATTCTTCTTCCTCTAGACATACCGACGGATCCATTGGGCCGAAAAGTCCCAGTTTTGTTTCATTGCTCCACAGAACCGAATCCCAAAACTGTTGCTTTTTTATATGATTTTGAACATATTGGAGTAGACTTTTTTTGTGCTTTTGGGTCAGTAGTGGTGTACGTCTGAGTTCTGGCATGGATGCCTTCTGCATTTAGTAAGTGCCTTACTGCGCAAACTGAAACCTCAGTGTCTGTTGCCACCAAGTCTTTTCTGCTCCATCCAAGTAGTGTAACCACTCTTCCTTTAACTTTGAACTTGCAAACTATGCTTCCAACGGTGCCTTTGCTATTTGTTGTACCCTGTTCCTTGTTTTTGAAGGGTGATGTTCTGTTCTCTTAACTTTTTGGACCATTCTATTGACTTAGCCATATTTCTAAAATGCAGTCAGACAAGACACAAACAACCCCTAGCCAGCTCAGGCATTTCATGTGTTCTAGCTCAAGCACACCTGGTGCAAATAATTAAGCCCTTGAGTAGGTGCATCAGGTGAGTTTGAGACAACACCTGTTTTGCACATGTGTGCTGTTGTAAGGGATTCTATTCAAGGGGTTGAATAATTTTGAGACTGCAGAATTTATTAAAAGTTGCAATTTCAGTTGAATTTGGGGAAACCATTCGAAGCATTTGTTGTGTTGAGCTATTACAATTTCTTTTGTTGGATTTGTTCATTGCAAACAGCTGAAAATGTAAATTTTGACAATAAACCTGATTTGCAATGGAGGTTGAATGATTTTAATTACAACTGTATATATGTGCCAAGTAAATAAAAATATAGTACTTACACAAAGGTACTTTGCTACTAGCGGAAACTAGTAGTAAGCCTAGACCAGTGCTAAATCTTAACATATCGACGAACCAACAGGCAGAGGGGCCAAGAACAAGTCCCTGCGACCCCCATGGCGAGGCTTGTGACTAAATTCCTACTTCCAATACTCCAAATACATCCTTCCAACAAGCAACTTGTACTGTAAAGGGGAAACGGGCCTCAACTCGATCTGAGAAACATTGCACATCTTCACTCTTCGACCACCTCCAGCAGTGGCAAAGACAAGAATGAGGTAGTAGTGAGGTAGGAAGGGTTTTATAGAGTTCTTAAGGTTTGGGAATCTTTGCCTCCTCATAGTGGTAGGGAAGAGTACTTAATTGTGGACTCTCACCACATGTATGAAAATATAAATCAAATCAATATTAGATGTGACCACCCTTTGCCTTCAAAACAGCATAAATACACTTGCAAAGTTTTTTTTAAGGAACTTGGCAGGTAGGTTCTTCCAAACATCTTGCAGAACTTAACATTGTTCTTCTCTGGATTTAGCCAGCCTAGGTTGCTTCTCTCTCCATGTAATTCCAGGCGAACTCTATGGTGTTGAGATCAGGACTCTGTGGGGTCCATACCATCATTTCCATGACTCCTTGTTCTTCTTTATGCTGGTTAGTTCTTAATGACTTTGGCTGTATGTTTGGCATTGTTGTCATACTGCAGAATAAATCGAAAGCCAATAAGATGCCTCTCTTATGGTATTGCATGATGGATAAGTATCTGCCTGTACTTCTAAACATTGAGAAGTCCATTAATTCTAACCTAATTCCCAACACCATTTGCAGAAATACAGCCCCAAACTTGCAAGGAAATTTGCAAGGAAACTCCACCCTGCTTCACTGTTGCCTGGAGACACTTATTCCCGTACAGCTCTCCAGACATTCGGCAAAACAATTGCTTTCTGCTACAGCCAAATATTTAAATTTTCAAGACATCCGCCAAAAGCACCTGATGCCATTTTTCTGCACCTCAGTTCCTGTGTTTTTGTTAAATGTTGAATCAATTGGCTATGTTTCCACATCAGATGTATGGCTTCTTGGTTACAAGTCTTACATGAAGACCACATCTGACAAGTCTCCTCTGGACAGTAGATGGGTGTACCTGGGTCCCACTGGTTTATGCCAATTCTAAGCTGGAGGCACCACTGGATATATTCTGATTGCAAAGAGAAGTGGATTTGCACAGATTTTAGTGTGTTGCTGTTTCACAAGTATAAATTTGGCTCTGAAAATAGCCGACCAGCACTAAGGGCCGCGTTCAGAGGTATACGAAACCTCTGAATGGACATGTCTACTGTATGCCTACAAAATCCCTGACTTTGTGTAAATGTACCTAGAATTGATGCTGTTTTGAAAGCAAATGGTGTTCACATCAAAAAATATTAGATTTGGAGTTTTCTACTGTAAAAACAATGAACATTTCAAATTTTTAAAGCATTCTTACTTTATAGCATTTTTTCCACACTATAACTATTACACAGTATATATGTTTCGGTATTGGCTCACTTAAAGGGACATTTAACATCTGATGAAAATTGCTAAAACCTACTTTTTCTTAATAAAAATAAAATAATCACTGCTGTCTATTTTATCTGTTCCTCTTACCTCAAACTGTTGAAAGAGATTGTTTTGAAGTACAGCATTGATCCAGTGCTTGATTCTCTTATGTAAGCTGCCATATTGTAACGTACGTTTCAGAAGCACAGTAGTCACATGCCCATGATGCAGTCACGTGACAAACACACACAGCTACATTACATATACTTAGAGGATCACATCTGTTTGTTGAGTGTGAGCTGCAATGTCTGAAGATAGTTTTATTAGTCAAGAGTATAAATGTATTTCCCCATTTATGTATATACACATTATGCAGAACTTAAATAAAATGCTTTTTAAGTACTGTTTTTATGTTTCTAAGTTCTGCTGCATAATATGTGTATATACATTTATACTCTTGATTAATAAATCTGTATCTTCAGTCACTGCAGCCCACACTCTACAAACAGATGTGATCCTCTAAGTATATGCTGTGTGTGTTTGTCATGTGACTACTTTGCCCCTGTAACGTACGCTACAATATGGCAGCTTACATAGGAAGTCAAACACTGGATCAATGCTGTACTTCAAAACAATCTCCTTCAACAGTTTAGGGTAAGACGAACATATAAAATAGACAGCAGTGATTATTATTTTTTTATTATTAAGAAAAAACATAATTTATGCTTACCTGATAAATTCCTTTCTTCTGTTGTGTGATCAGTCCACGGGTCATCATTACTTCTGGGATATAACTCCTCCCCAACAGGAAATGCAAGAGGATTCACCCAGCAGAGCTGCATATAGCTCCTCCCCTCTACGTCAGTCCCAGTCATTCGACCAAGAAACAACGAGAAAGGAGTAACCAAGGGTGAAGTGGTGACTGGAGTATAATTTAAAAGATATTTACCTGCCTTAAAACAGGGCGGGCCGTGGACTGATCACACAACAGAAGAAAGGAATTTATCAGGTAAGCATAAATTATGTTTTCTTCTGTTATGTGTGATCAGTCCACGGGTCATCATTACTTCTGGGATACCAATACCAAAGCAAAAGTACACGGATGACGGGAGGGATAGGCAGGCTCATTATACAGAAGGAACCACTGCCTGAAGAACCTTTCTCCCAAAAATAGCCTCCGAAGAAGCAAAAGTGTCAAATTTGTAAAATTTGGAAAAAGTATGAAGCGAAGACCAAGTTGCAGCCTTGCAAATCTGTTCAACAGAGGCCTCATTCTTAAAGGCCCAAGTGGAAGCCACAGCTCTAGTGGAGTGAGCTGTAATTCTTTCAGGAGGCTGCTGTCCAGCAGTCTCATAGGCTAAACGTATTATGCTACGAAGCCAAAAAGAGAGAGAGGTAGCAGAAGCTTTTTGACCTCTCCTCTGTCCAGAGTAAACGACAAACAAGGAAGAAGTTTGGCGAAAATCTTTAGTTGCCTGCAAGTAGAACTTGAGGGCACGAACTACATCCAGATTGTGTAAAAGACGTTCCTTCTTTGAAGAAGGATTTGGACACAAGGATGGGACAACAATCTCTTGATTGATGTTCCTGTTAGTGACTACCTTAGGTAAGAACCCAGGTTTAGTACGCAGAACTACCTTGTCTGAGTGAAAAATCAGATAAGGGGAATCACAATGTAAGGCTGATAACTCAGAGACTCTTCGAGCCGAGGAAATAGCCATTAAAAACAGAACTTTCCAAGATAACATTTTTATATCAATGGAATGAAGGGGTTCAAACGGAACACCCTGTAAAACGTTAAGAACTAAGTTTAAACTCCATGGTGGAGCAACAGCTTTAAACACAGGCTTGATCCTAGCTAAAGCCTGACAAAAGGACTGGACGTCTGGATTTTCTGACAGACGTCTGTGTAACAAGATGGACAGAGCTGAAATCTGTCCCTTTAATGAACTAGCTGATAAACCCTTTTCTAAACCTTCTTGTAGAAAAGACAATATCCTAGCGATCCTAACCTTACTCCAGGAGTAACCTTTGGATTCGCACCAGTATAGGTATTTCCGCCATATTTTATGGTAAATCCTTCTGGTAACAGGCTTCCTAGCCTGAATCAGGGTATCAATAACCGACTCAGAAAAACCACGTTTTGATAAAATCAAGCGTTCAATTTCCAAGCAGTCAGCTTCAGAGAAGTTAGATTTTGATGTTTGAATGGACCCTGTATCAGAAGGTCCTGTCTCAGAGGTAGAGACCAAGGCGGACAGGATGACATGTCCACTAGATCTGCATACCAAGTCCTGCGTGGCCAAGCAGGTGCTATTAGAATTACTGATGCTCTCTCCTGTTTGATTTTGGCAATCAATCGAGGAAGCAGCGGGAAGGGTGGAAACACATAAGCCATCCTGAAGTTCCAAGGTGCTGTCAAAGCATCTATCAGAACTGCTCCCGGATCCCTGGATCTGGACCCGTAGCGAGGAAGTTTGGCGTTCTGGCGAGACGCCATGAGATCTATCTCTGGTTTGCCCCAACGTCGAAGTATTTGGGCAAAGACCTCCGGATGAAGTTCCCACTCCCCCGGATGAAGAGTCTGGCGACTCAAGAAATCCGCCTCCCAGTTCTCCACTCCCGGGATGTGGATTGCTGACAGGTGGCAAGAGTGAGACTCTGCCCAGCGAATTATCTTTGATACTTCCATCATTGCTAGGGAGCTTCTTGTCCCTCCCTGATGGTTGATGTAAGCTACAGTCGTGATGTTGTCCGACTGAAACCTGATGAACCCCCGAGTTATTAACTGGGGCCAAGCCAGAAGGGCATTGAGAACTGCTCTCAATTCCAGAATGTTTATTGGAAGGAGACTCTCCTCCTGATTCCATAGTCCCTGAGCCTTCAGAGAATTCCAGACAGCGCCCCAACCTAGTAGGCTGGCGTCTGTTGTTACAATTGTCCAGTCTGGCCTGCTGAATGGCATTCCCCTGGACAGGTGTGGCCGATGAAGCCACCATAGAAGAGAATTTCTGGTCTCTTGATTCAGATTCAGAGTAGGGGACAAATCTGAGTAATCCCCATTCCACTGACTTAGCATGCATAGTTGCAGCGGTCTGAGGTGTAGGCGTGCAAAAGGTACTATGTCCATTGCCGCTACCATTAAGCCGATCACCTCCATGCATTGAGCTACTGACGGGTGTTGAATGGAATGAAGGACGCGGCATGCATTTTGAAGTTTTGTTAACCTGTCTTCTGTCAGGTAAATCTTCATTTCTACAGAATCTATAAGAGTCCCCAAGAATGGAACTCTTGTGAGAGGAAAGAGAGAACTCTTCTTTTCGTTCACTTTCCATCCATGCGACCTTAGAAATGCCAGAACTAACTCTGTATGAGACTTGGCAGTTTGAAAGCTTGAAGCTTGTATTAGAATGTCGTCTAGGTACGGAGCTACCGAAATCCCTCGCGGTCTTAGTACCGCTAGAAGGGCACCCAGAACCTTTGTGAAGATTCTTGGAGCCGTAGCCAATCCGAATGGAAGAGCTACAAACTGGTAGTGCCTGTCTAAGAAGGCAAACCTTAGATACCGGTGATGATCTTTGTGGATCGGTATGTGAAGGTAAGCATCCTTTAAATCCACTGTGGTCATGTACTGACCCTCTTGGATCATGGGTAAAATTGTCCGAATAGTTTCCATTTTGAACGATGGAACTCTTAGGAATTTGTTTAGAGTCTTTAAATCTAAGATTGGCCTGAAAGTTCCCTCTTTTTTGGGAACCACAAACAGGTTTGAGTAGAACCCTTGTCCTTGTTCCGACCACGGAACCGGATGGATCACTCCCATTGTTAACAGATCTTGTACGCAGCGTAGAAACGCTTCTTTCTTTATCTGGTTTGTTGACAACCTTGACAGATGAAATCTCCCTCTTGGGGGAGATAATTTGAAGTCTAGAAGGTATCCCTGAGATATGATCTCTAGTGCCCAGGGATCCTGAACATCTCTTGCCCAGGCCTGGGCGAAGAGAGAGAGTCTGCCCCCTACTAGATCCGGTCCCGGATCGGGGGCTCTCGGTTCATGCTGTCTTTGGGGCAGCAGCAGGTTTCCTGGCCTGCTTGCTTTTGTTCCAGGACTGGTTAGGCTTCCAGCCTTGCCTGTAACGAGCAACAGCTCCTTCCTGTTTTGGTGCAGTGGAGGTTGATGCTGCTCCTGTTTTGAAATTCCGAAAGGGACGAAAATTAGACTGTCTAGCCTTAGCTTTGGCCTTGTCTTGAGGTAGGGCGTGGCCCTTACCTCCCGTAATGTCAGCGATAATTTCTTTCAAACCGGGCCCGAATAAGGACTGCCCCTTGAAAGGTATATTAAGTAATTTGGACTTAGAAGTAACATCAGCTGACCAGGATTTTAGCCACAGTGCCCTGCGTGCCTGTATGGCGAATCCTGAGTTCTTAGCCGTAAGTTTGGTTAAATGTACTACGGCCTCCGAAATGAAAGAATTAGCTAGTTTAAGGACTCTAAGCCTGTCCGTAATGTCGTCTAGCGTAGAGGAACTAAGGTTCTCTTCAAGCGACTCAATCCAAAATGCTGCCGCAGCCGTAATCGGCGCGATACATGCAAGGGGTTGTAATATAAAACCTTGTTGAACAAACATTTTCTTAAGGTAACCCTCTAATTTTTTATCCATTGGATCTGAGAAAGCACAGCTATCCTCCACCGGGATAGTGGTACGCTTAGCTAAAGTAGAAACTGCTCCCTCCACCTTGGGGACCGTTTGCCATAAGTCCCGAGTGGTGGCGTCTATTGGAAACATCTTTCTAAATATTGGAGGGGGTGAGAACGGCACACCGGGTCTATCCCACTCCTTAGTAACAATTTCAGTTAGTCTCTTAGGTATAGGAAAAACGTCAGTACTCGCCGGTACCGCAAAGTATTTATCCAACCTACACAGTTTCTCTGGTATTGCAACAGTGTTACAATCGTTGAGAGCTGCTAAGACCTCCCCTAGTAGTACACGGAGGTTCTCCAATTTAAATTTAAAATTTGAAATATCTGAGTCCAATCTGTTTGGATCAGAACCGTCACCCACAGAATGAAGCTCTCCGTCCTCATGCTCTGCGAGCTGTGACGCAGTATCAGACATGGCCCTAGCATTGTCAGCGCACTCTGTTCTCACCCCAGAGTGATCACGCTTGCCTCTTAGTTCAGGTAATTTAGACAAAACTTCAGTCATAACAGTAGCCATATCTTGTAATGTTATCTGTAATGGCCGCCCAGATGTACTAGGCGCCAAAATATCACGCACCTCCCGGGCGGGAGATGCAGGTACTGTCGCGTGAGGCGAGTTAGTCGGCATAACTCTCCCCTCGCTGTTTGGTGAAATTTGTTCACATTGTACAGATTGACTTTTATTTAAAGTAGCATCAATACAGTTAGTACATAAATTTCTATTGGGCTCCACCTTGGCATTGGAACAAATGACACAGATATCTTCCTCTGAGTCAGACATGTTTAACACACTAGCAAAAAACTTACAACTTGGTTATAATCTTTTTTAGCAAAAAACGTACTGTGCCTCAAAGAGGTACTAACGATTAAATGACAGTTGAAATAATGAACTGAAAAACAGTTATTGCATCAAATTTTAAAACAACACAACTTTTAGCAAAGGTTTGTTCCCATTAGTAAAAAACAACACTAATTAAATTTGTACATAAGAAAAACAAAACAACGTTTTTTATACACAGTCACTATAAGAATTCTCACAGCTCTGCTGAGAGAATTTACCTCCCTTCAAAGAAGTTTGAAGACCCCTGAGATCTGTCAGAGATGAACCGGATCATGCAGGACATATAAAAGTAGCTGACTGGAATTTTTTGATGCGTAGCAAAGAGCGCCAAAAACGGCCCCTCCCTCTCCCACACAGCAGTGAAGAGAAACGAAACTGTCACAATTAAAGCAAAAAACTGCCAAGTGGAAAATAATGCCCAAACATTTATTCACACAGTACCTCAGCAATGTAAACGATTCTACATTCCAGCAAAAACGTTTAACATGAGAATAGTTATTAAAAGGATTAGTGACCTTAACACAGTAGTTCCGGTGAAATACCATCCCCAGAATACTGAAGTGTATACATACATGTCATTTTAACGGTATGGCAGGCTTTTCTCATCAATTCCATTCAGAAAATAAAAACTGCCACATACCTCAATGCAGATTCATCTGCCCGCTGTCCCCTGATCTGAAGCCTTTACCTCCCTCAGATGGTCGAGAACAGCAATATGATCTTAACGACTCCGGTTAAAATCATAGTAAAAAATCTCTGTCAGATTCTTCCTCAAACTCTGCCAGAGAAGTAATAACACGCTCCGGTGCTATTTTAAAATAACAAACTTTTGATTGAAGTCATAAAAACTAAGTATAATCACCATAGTCCTCTCACACATCCTATCTAGTCGTTGGGTGCAAGAGAATGACTGGGACTGACGTAGAGGGGAGGAGCTATATGCAGCTCTGCTGGGTGAATCCTCTTGCATTTCCTGTTGGGGAGGAGTTATATCCCAGAAGTAATGATGACCCGTGGACTGATCACACATAACAGAAGAAAGAAGGTTTTAGGGATTATTAGAAGACAAGTGTTTAGGGTCCCTTTAATGTGTTCAGCTAATTTCCAATGGTGCATTGCTGCTCTTGAGCCTACCTAGATGTATTCTTCCACAAGAATACCAAGAGAACAAAGCAAATTTGATAATAGAAACAAATTGGAAAGTTGTTTAAACTTGCATGCTCTCAATCTGGAACATGAAAGTTTAATTTTTACTTTACTGTCCTTTTAACTCTTTCCCTACCGGGAATTTCAGTGAAAAACTTGCCCAAAGTACAAGAAAATATTTGCTATTACTCTGATTAAACAGAAAAGTTGATTTACCTATGAAAAAAATTAAATTATATATATATATATATACACACACACACAACCCAGGCTAATGATCTAGCAACATTTTCATATATTTCATGCCACTATTTGACTGCCAGATATGATCATATTAAAAAAAAAAACTTTACAAACTTTTGGTTTCTCACTGAAATCACACACACACACAAAAAAAACTACTGCAGTCATATGACAAAAGGTTATAAAAGCTTCTCTGGGATACCTTTTGTTCAGAAATAGAGATGGCTTTGTTGTTGCTTTTTGGCAATTAGAATGCTGCTTATTGCAGCTGTGCACCTTACGTGAAATTCTTGGCAGTGCAGGGGTTAATCATTTAGCTTGTAAGGTTAAAGGGACAATCTAGTCAAAATTAAACTTTCATTATTCAGATAGGACTTGTAATTTTAATCAACTTTCCAATTTGCTTTTTTCTCTTGGTATTCTTAGTTTAAACTAAACCTAGGTAGGCTCATACGCTAATTTCTAAGCCTTTGAGGATTGCCTCTTATCACATGCTTTTTAAATCTCTTTTCAACACAAAGACTGAAAGTACACGTGGGCCATATAGATAACACTATGTTCAGGCACAAGGGGTTATTTAAGATTTAGCACAACACAATGCTAAATGCAAGACAATAGATAGTAAACAGTCACAGTCATGTGATCAGGGGGCTGGAAGAAGGTTCTTAGATACAAGGTATTTACAGAAGTAAAAAGTATATTAATAGAACTGTGTTGGTTATGCAAAACTGGGGAATGGGTAATAAAGGGATTATCTATCTTTAAAAACAATTCCATTAATTTTCGATTCAGATTAGAGATTACCCTCCTGACATCTCCCACTTACTGATCCCTCCAAAAAGCTCTCTTCCCTCCCTCACCCCCCTACTGGTCACCACCATCTTAGGTACTGGCAGAAGGTCTGCCACTATGCAGTTTAGTGCTCTTTTGTTTTTCGGCACTATTATCCTTACAGTGTAGTGACCACTCCTTAAACCTCCCACCATTCTGATCCCCCTACAAACCGCTATTTAACCCTCCCCCTTCTTACTACTAAAGGCCATCTTAGGTACTGGCAGCTATATTTTTTTTATTACTCCCACGAAAGTAAATTATGACCCCTTACCCTTTTTTCTGTAGTGTAACTTCCCATTACTCCCTCTTAAAGGGATACTAAACCCACATTTTTTCTTTCGTGATTCAGATTGAGCATGCAATTTTAAGCAACTTTCTAATTTACTCCTATTATCAATTGTTCTTCGATCTCGTGCTATATTTATTTAAAAAGCAGGAATGTACATCTTAGCAGCCAGCCCATTTTAGGTTCAGCACCATGGACAGCGCTTGCTTATTGGTGGCTGACAATTAGCCACCATAAGCAAGCATAACCCAGGATCTCAACCAAACATGGCCGGCTCCTATGCATCACATTCCTGCTTTATAAATAAATATAGCAAGAGAACGACAAAAAATTGATAATAGGTGTAAATTAGAAAGTTGCTTAAAATTGCATGCTCTATCTGAATCCCGAAAGAAAACATTTGGGTTTAGTGTCCCTTTAAAAAAAATAAAAAATCTTTAGTGAAGGGCCCCTCCCAGTACCTCTGCCTCCCACCAGCCTTTACTCCCACACTTCCTGCCGGCACAAGAAGCTGATCGTTACAAACGGTGACTGTGTGTAACGATCAGGCATCTGCATTCATATGGAACCGGAGCACCGATCGTGCTCCGGTTCCATATGAAGTCAGATGCCTAGAGCTCAGGAACTCCAGCTCTCGGCAGTAGCTTAACAGCCAAAGCTGCTGGAGCTTCCTGCAACTCAGATGTATATATACATGTTATGTGATACGATAGGCAAAGTACAGTATGAAGTATATATACGTCTTTTTGGGTTAAGGGGTTAACTGTGTATGATGACCTAAAAGTTGTTAAAGGGACACTAAACCTAAATTTTTTCTTTTATGATTCAAACAGAGCATGCGATTTTAAGCAACTTTCTAATGTACTCCTATTAGCAATTCTTCTTCGTTCTCTTGCTATCTTTATTTAAAAAGCAAAAATGTGATGCATAGGAGCCAGCCCATTTTTGGTTGAGAACCTGGGTTATGCTTGCTTATTGGTGGGTAAATGTAAGTGTCAAATAAGCAACCAATAAATTATGCTTACCTGATAATTTTCTTTTCTTCAGATGGAGAGAGTCCACAGCTGCATGCATTACTTTTGGGAAATAAGAACCTGGCCACCAGGAGGAGGCAAAGACACCTCAGCCAAAGGCTTAAATACTCCTCCCACTTCCCTCATCCCCCAGTCATTTCTGCCGAGGAACAAGGAACAGTAGAAGAAATAACAGGGTGTAAATGTGCCAGAAGAATAAAAAATAAGAGACGCCCCACAGAAAAAATACGCGTGGGGAGTTGTGGACTCTTTCCATCTGAAGAAAAGAAAATGATCAGGTAAGCATAACTTAAAGTGAAAGTAAATTTTGATGCTTAAGTGCCCGGTTTTTAAAAATTTGATTAAAAACAGGGGCACTTTAATTCATCATAATTTACATTTCACTCGTAACTTAACTTTTAAAATTGACAGCCGCTCCAGCTTCCCCCGGTCATCGCAAAGCCATTTCTGACGTCAGAAATTATTATCCTCCAATCACGCCCCCCCCCCCCCCCGGGGAATCAGTGTCTGATTCGAAGCCATGATTGGAGGAAGCCAGATTCCTCATTTTAGAACCAGGAAGAGGCTTTGCAGCAGGCGGAGGAAGCTGGAGCAGCTGTCAAGATTAAAAAGCAAGTTTTTTTTCATAACATGAGTGATATTTTGATGAATTAAAGTGCCCCTGTTTTTAATCAAATTTTTTTTTTTTTTCAAAAGAACTTTATTGAGAAAAATAAACTTACAGAATACAATTAGTTCACTTGCAATGACAGACACCTTTTTTTTTTTTTTTTTATTACCGTAAACAATTCTAATAACAGCTATGTATAACAGCCTGAGATACTCCAATTACATGGGGTCCCAGTGTACAGGATAGAGGAAAACATCAATATGCTGTCAGTTCAAGATCAAGATTAGTGGTTAGCTCTCTACTTACATTTTTCAAAGAATTTTCCAGTAACTAATGACATGTCTTTTACAGTAAAGACATGATGCTTAAGTAACAAATACAAACGTAAACAATTCAGGTGTAAGAAAAAAAAGATATACAGATATGTTAAATATTACCCGATTCGCCGCTCAGCGCCCTAGTTCCAGCATCCCTAGCCCCCTGGTTTAATCAAATTTTTAAAACCCCAGGCACTTTAGAATTAAAATTTACATTCATTTTAAGTTTTTCTTCATAAATGGAAAGAGTCCACAGCTGCATTCATTACTTTTAGGAAAACAATACCCAAGCTATAGAGGACACTGAATACAAAAACGGGAGGGTAAAATAGGCGACCCAATCTGAGGGTACCAGGCCTGAAAAAAACCACAACCCAAACAAATACCGCTTTGTCGGAGCAGGGCAAAAAAACTAGAAGGAAAAGGCCCCAAGGACACTGACCCGCAGATAGTCCGAAAGCCTAACTAGAGACCACAAAGCAGACTCACTGAGTCAACACTCCTCCAGGAGAACCGATGCCCAGCAGTCGGTCCCCACACAACCCTTACTAGTACAGTACCAAATTCCCCAAAAGGGAGAGGACAAAGGTGAACCAAAGGGATACCCAAAAGGTACAGCAAGATCCAATAAGGAAAAACCGCTTTCAAAAGAAGGCCAAGTCCACAGAGACCCGAATAGATCCCGAGAACAAGGGGAGATGACGCCCAACCCACAAGGAGCAACCGGGCATCATCAAGGAGAAGAAACATCTCTCAAACATCATGCAACAGCACCAAAAGACAACTGAAGACAAAGTCCTTAAAACATCAGAACTCCGAGACCGAGCAAACAGAAAAATGACAAGTAGCAAAATCATAAAGATAAACATCTGAGTCCAGTAACACGCTTCCATCCATAGGAAGACACGGAGAAAACACTATCCGTAAGAATAGAAGATTGCCCAACCTCCAAGACAGAGGACACACTCCTGGCAATCCAGGCCTACTCACAGATCTCAAATGGGGAGAGGCACAGAACCTCTATATATAAAAAAAAGTTCCACTGGCACCCCAAGACCTGAGGATGAACAACAGATCTCAGATCAGACCACTAGCCGGACCAGCCCAAGCAACAGCAGATCTGAAAGCAAGGAAACAGAAAGGAACCCCAAGACCGGCCCCCAAAAGGGCGGAAGAATGGACACAGCCACTTCAACCTAAAAACAAATCGAGCAGGCGTTAGACCCAAGGAGATCTAGCAAAGCCACCCAACTAAAGTCTCAATGTGGCACCAGCAGCTCCCCAAATGGAAAGAAACAACTCAAAGCAGACCAATCCCCAAACCAGATAAAACATCTGTTCCAACCTCCCAAACACAGGAGAGGCCCCTAAAAAAAGAACCACACCTCTGTAAGGACAATGAGCCCCCTGAAGAGGAGAGCATCAATATACAGCTGCCCATAAGACAGAAAGTCGTAGGAAGAACAGAGAGAATACAAGGCCACATCACTGACGAACACGGAAAGAACCCCTCAAAACACCATCGTGCTAGCACCCATACCAGGCGCAAGAGGGACAGCTGAGCAACTGCAAACCTTCCGCTTGCTAGGCAGGAAAGCCCACCATCAGGTCACATTAGTTGACTGTCCCAAGGGAACCGTATCGTCCAGCACAATACAAGCCCCCAAGGAGCCCCGACTCTCAGTAAATCTGGCCAAGTTGTAAAACAGAACAGCCAGAACATGGGCTAAGCCCAAGTACCCCGGAAACTGGAACCCCCAGGCCAGTCCTAGGATCATAAGGTTCGGTAACATCCCATAGCGGAATCCACAAAGAGAAAAGGCTGAGTAAAACCCTCGACAACCGGAAAGATCAGGACAAGACGCCCGGGCCCCACAAATGTTTAGATTAAACAATCTTCCAGAAACATAAAACCCTTGTCTGATATAAAAAACAGACCTCCCAGGGAAAAATCCAGAATAACCCGGATAAAAAGAGCAAGAAGCCCTTGCAAGACCCGACCCAAAGGGAAGAGACCACCCCTTGCAGGAACCCAACACTCCAAAGAGCCAACGCCTCCCAAGGCCATAAAAGGACACTAGAGCTAACAGGCGTCCAGGCAACATTAACATGATTGTGCTTGAAAAGCGCGGCTAATCCCCCTTAAGGGACACAAGGCCCTGCTCATTTTATCAACCTCAAAGGAGGAAAGGCTGAGTAGACCTTGCCGGGGATTGAACTAGCAACCCTCGGTTTGCTACAGTACAGAGTAGCCACAGAGCCTTAGTATGCTGAGCTAGCTGTCCAGCTAGCCACAAGCTCCAGACACAAGGGGAACAGTGAGGACAAGTCACCCGAACAGAGCAACAGCAAGCCTCCAGATCACCTCAGATTCTACGTCACAGGACAGTAAAACATGGGGTTGGATGCCACCTGGATGGCAATACCTGAAACATATGAGTGGAAAACCACTAGGTCCTCTTCTATCCCAAGAAGGAGATGCATAGCATTCCCAACACCGGGGAAGGGCCCCAAAACGGAGCCCAAAAAGACCACACAGTCTAATGTCCCGAAAAAGGAACAACCAACTCCCAAAGGGAATCTAAGGCACCCAAAGGTGACCCAATCCAGAAGGAGAAACGGAAAAAGTCCAAGAAGGTATCAATGAAGAAGAGAACCACTAAAGGAACAAGTCCAAGAAGGAGAATTCCCAGGGCCTCCTAAGGCAACAACGTCCTGACTGGCGGAAAAGAGGCGCTAAACCTCTAACCTTCCCACCAAGTGGGAAGGAATACTCTAGGTTCCGAGGATATCAGAAGCAACAGAGAGTGATGCAGCAAAATTCACAGAACCAGTCACCAGAGAGACGGCTATGTAAGGATTGAAACAATCCTGAGAGCCGCACGGACCCACAAGTCCTCTTGAGAAGTGCCACGTGTCTGAATAAGCCGCGAGACAGAAGATCTGAACCCAAGCAGGACCAGCCTGCAACCAGGGTCATAACTTCCAAGCTGGCTTAATCCGCCCTCAGAGAGGGAGGAAGAAAAAACATGGGACTAACGTGTCCCGAACAACTTCTGCAGAAGCAAACAGCGAGCATCGATCCCAGAGAAAGTTCCCGCAGGAAACGTAGTATGAAAAGGAAAACCAGAATTTATGCTTACCTGATAAATTACTTTCTCTTACGGTGTATCCAGTCCACGGATTCATCCTTACTTGTGGGATATTCTCAATCCCTACAGGAAGTGGCAAAGAGAGCACACAGCAGAGCTGTCCATATAGCTCCCCTCAGGCTCCGCCCCCCCAGTCATTCGACCGACGGTTAGGAGAAAAAGGAGAAACCATAGGGTGCAGTGGTGACTGTAGTTTTACAAAAAATTTAATTTGAACCTGACTTAATTGCCAGGGCGGGCCGTGGACTGGATACACCGTAAGAGAAAGTAATTTATCAGGTAAGCATAAATTCTGTTTTCTCTTACATGGTGTATCCAGTCCACGGATTCATCCTTACTTGTGGGATACCAATACCAAAGCTTTAGGACACGGATGAAGGGAGGGAACAAGTCAGGTAACCTAAACGGAAGGCACCACTGCTTACAAAACCTTTCTCCCAAAAATAGCCTCCGAAGAAGCAAAAGTATCGAATTTGTAAAATTTGGCAAATGTATGCAGTGAAGACCAAGTCGCTGCCCTACAAATCTGTTCAACAGAAGCCTCATTCTTGAAAGCCCATGTGGAAGCCACAGCTCTAGTGGAATGAGCTGTAATTCGTTCAGGAGGCTGCTGTCCAGCAGTCTCATAAGCCAATCGGATGATGCTTTTCAGCCAGAAGGAAAGAGAGGTAGCAGTCGCTTTCTGACCTCTCCTCTTACCAGAATAGATAACAAACAAGGATGATGTTTGTCTGAAATCTTTAGTTGCATTTAAATAGAATTTTAAAGCACGAACCACATCAAGATTGTGTAACAGTTGTTCCTTCTTAGAAACTGGATTAGGACACAGAGAAGGAACAATGATTTCCTGGTTAATATTCTTATTAGAAACCACTTTTGGAAGGAAACCAGGTTTGGTACGCAAAACAACCTTATCTGCATGGAACACCAGATAGGGTGAATTACACTGCAAAGCAGACAATTCAGAAACTCTTCGAGCAGAAGAAATAGCTACCAAAAACAAAACTTTCCAAGATAATAACTTAATATCTATGGAATGCAAAGGTTCAAACGGAACCCCTTGAAGAACTGAAAGAACTAAATTTAGACTCCATGGAGGAGCCACAGGTTTGTAGACAGGCTTGATCCTAACTAGGGCCTGTGCAAACACCTGAACGTCTGGTACAGCTGCCAGACGCTTGTGTAACAGGATAGACAGAGCAGATATCTGTCCCTTTAAGGAACTAGCTGACAAACCTTTCTCCAATCCTTCTTGGAGAAAAGACAATATCCTTGGAATCCTAACCTTACTCCACGAGTAACCCTTGAATTCACACCAACAAATATATTTCCACCATATCTTATGGTAAATTTTCCTGGTGACAGGCTTTCTGGCCTGGATCAGAGTATCTATAACTGATTCAGAGAACCCACGCTTAGCTAGAATTAAGCATTCAATCTCCAAGCAGTCAGTTGCAAAGAAACTAGATTTGGATGCTTGAATGGACCTTGAATTAGAAGATCCTGCCTCAATGGCAGTTTCCATGGTGGAATCGATGACATGTCCACTAGGTCTGCATACCAAGTCCTGCGTGGCCACGCAGGCGCTATCAGAATTACCAAAGCCTTCTCCTGTTTGATTCTGGCTACTAGCCGGGGGAGAAGAGGAAACGGTGGAAAGACATAAGCTAGACTGAATGACCAAGGCGCTACTAAAGCATCTATCAATGTCGCCTTGGGATCCCTGGACCTGGATCCGTAAAGGGGAAGTTTGGTGTTCTGACGGGACGCCATCAGATCCAACTCTGGAATGCCCCATAGCTGGGTCAGCTGAGCAAAAACCTCCGGGTGGAGTTCCCACTCCCCCGGATGGAAAGTCTGACGACTCAGAAAATCCGCCTCCCAGTTGTCTACCCCTGGGATGTGAATTGCAGATAGATGGCAGGAGTGATCCTCCGCCCATTTGATGATCTTGGTTACTTCCTTCATCGCTAGGGAACTCTTTGTTCCTCCTTGATGATTGATGTACGCTACAGTCGTGATGTTGTCCGACTGAAATCTGATGAATTTTGCCTCCGCTAGTTGAGGCCATGCCTGGAGCGTATTGAATATCGCTCTCAGTTCCAAAATGTTTATCAGGAGAAGAGATTCTTCCCGAGACCATAGACTCTGAGCTTTCAGGGAGTCCCGACCGCACCCCAGCCTAACAGACTGGCATCGGTCGTGACAATGATCCACTCCGGTCTGCGGAAGCTCATTCCCTGAGACAGGTGATCCTGAGACAACCACCAGAGAAGAGAGTCTCTGGTTTTCTGGTCCATTTGTATTTGAGGAGACAAATCTGCATAATCCCCATTCCACTGTTTGAGCATGCACAGTTGCAGTGGTCTTAGATGAATTCCGGCAAAAGGGACAACGTCCATTGCCGCGACCATTAAACCGATTACCTCCATGCACTGAGCCACAGAAGGCCGAGGAATGGAATGAAGAACTCGGCAAGTATTCAACAGCTTTGACTTCCTGACCTCTGTCAGAAAGATTTTCATTTCTACCGAGTCTATTAGTGTTCCCAGGAAGGGAACCCTTGTGAGCGGGGACAGAGAACTCTTTTCTACGTTCACCTTCCACCCGTGAGACCTTAGAAAGGCCAGAACAATGTCCGTATGAGCCTTGGCTCTGTGAAAAGACGACACCTGTATTAAGATGTCGTCTAGGTAAGGTGCTACTGCAATGCCCTGCGGTCTTAGTACCGCTAGAAAGGACCCTAGCACCTTTGTGAAAATTCTGGGAGCGGTGGCCAACCCGAAAGGAAGGGCCACGAACTGGTAATGCGTGTCCAGAAAGGTGAACCTTAGGAACTGATGATGATCTTTGTGGATAGGAATATGTAGGTACGCATCCTTTAGATCCACGGTAGTCATATATTGACCTTCCTGGATCATCGGCAAGATTGTCCGAATGGTTTCCATTTTGAAAGATGGAACTCTGAGGAATTTGTTTAGAATTTTTAGATCCAGGATTGGCCTGAAAGTTCCTTCCATTTTGGGAACTACGAACAGGTTTGAGTAAAATCCCAGTCCTTGTTCTGCAATTGGAACTGGGTGTATCACTCCCATCTTTAGAAGATCTTCTACACAGCGTAAGAACGCCTGTTTCTTTGTCTGGTCTGAAGACAAACGAGAAATGTGGAACCTTCCCCTTGGGGGAGAGTCCTTGAATTCTAGAAGATACCCCTGAGCAACAATTTCTAATGCCCAGGGATCTGGAACATCTCTTGCCCAAGCCTGAGCAAAGAGAGAAAGTCTGCCCCCTACTAGATCCGATCCCGGATCGGGGGCTACCCCTTCATGCTGTCTTGGTAGCAGGCGCAGGCTTCTTGGCCTGTTTACCCTTATTCCAGCCCTGCAAGGGTTTCCAGGTTGCCTTGGGCTGTGAAGCGTTATCTTGCTTTGCGGCAGCAGAGGTTGCAGCAGGTCCGCTCCTGAAGTTGCGAAAGGAACGAAAATTAGCCTTGTTTTTGGCCTTAAACGGTCTATCTTGTGGAAGGGCATGGCCCTTTCCCCCAGTGATATCCGAAATAATTTCTTTCAACTCTGGGCCGAATAGGGTCTTCCCCTTGAAAGGAATATTTAATAGTTTTGTTTTGGACGACACGTCAGCCGACCACGATTTGAGCCAAAGCGCTCTTCGCGCCATAATGGCAAAACCTGAATTTTTCGCTGCTAACTTAGCTAATTGGAAAGCGGCATCAGTGATAAAAGAATTAGCCAGCTTTAGAGCATGAATTCTATCCATGACCTCGTCGTACGAAGTCTCCCTCTGGAGCGACTCCTCCAGCGCGTCAAACCAAAAGGCTGCTGCAGTAGTTACCGGAATAATGCAGGCAATTGGTTGAAGAAGGAAACCTTGCTGAACAAATATTTTCTTCAGCAAACCTTCCAATTTTTTATCCATAGGATCTTTGAAAGCACAACTGTCCTCTATTGGTTTAGTTGTACACTTAGCAAGCGTTGAAACAGCTCCCTCTACCTTAGGGACCGTCTGCCACGCGTCTCGCCTAGGGTCGTTTATGGGGAACATTTTCTTAAAGATAGGAGGGGGAAGAAAGGGTACACCTGGTCTCTCCCACTCCCTAGTCACAATATCCACCACCCTCTTCGGGATCGGAAACGCCTCAGTGTATACAGGGACCTCTAAAAACCTGTCCATTTTACACAATTTTTCTGGGACCACCATGGGGTCACAATCATCCAGCGTAGCTAAAACCTCTTTAAGCAGGACGCGGAGGTGTTCCAGCTTAAATTTAAACGCTAAGGAATCTGACTCTGCCCGCTGAGAAACTTTTCCTGTGTCAGAAATTTCTCCCTCAGACAGACCGTCCCTCACCGCCACTTCAGAGTGTTGTGAGGGTACTACAGATAAATCATCCAAAGCTTCTGATTGCTCATCCTCTGTTCTTAAAACTGAGCTATCGTGCTTTTTTGGAAAAACTGTCAGTTTGGATAAAAATGCTGCAAGGGAATTATCCATGACTGCTGCTAATTGTTGTAAGGTAATAGGGGCCAATGCGCTAGAGGTACTAGGCATCGCTTGCGCGGGCGTAACTGGTGTCGACACATGGGGCGAGGAAGAAGGACTATCCTCGTTACCTTCCGTTAAAGAATCATCTTGGGCTACATTTTTAAGTGTCACTGCATGGTCCTTAAAATGTTTAGATGCCTTAGCACACTTTAAACACAAATGCAATGAGGGTACCGCCATGGCTTTTAAACACATAGAACAGGGTCTATCTGAAGGCTCAGACATGTTTGACAGACTTAGACAGCACTCAAATACAGTAAAAAACACTTTTTGAAAAAACGTTACTGTGCCTTTAAATAATAAAAAGCACACACTTTTTTTACCAAATCTCCAAAAAACATCCAATCTTTATGAAATTTTCACCACATGATCCTAATGCTTTGAAATGATTGCACGCAAATTTCCAAGACAATTAACCCCTTATTGCCCAAACCGGAGCAAATTGAAGCAGGCTACCGGTTTAACACACTACAGCACGGTGCCACAGTCTCTGCTGTGGCCCTACCTTCCTTTGGGATTACTTTTGGACGAAAATAAGCCTCCCTGGAGCCCTCCTGCAATCTCTGGACTCTACACGTGAAGCTGCATTAAGCTGTATTGCAAAAGAACTGCGCAACTGAGGCGCGAAAATGAGGCCCCCTCCCTCTTCACTCCGGAGTTGTGGGGCCTTCCTGAGTCAAATTAGGTGTCTAACAATATGCCAGGCTAATTAAAACCCCAAAAAGTGTTCCAAACGTAAAAAACACTTGTACAAATCTGAGATTATACTAATAAAATAATCGATTTAGCCCATAACAGTGTCCACCAGTATTTAAGCCCTTTAACTAAGCCATCCTTCCATACTGAGTCTCAGAATATGGCTTACCTTCCCACATGGGGATTTCTGTCATTCTTGTAGCATTACCAAGTCTTGTTAGAAAAAAGTGACTGAGCATACCTTAAGCAGTTAAGCCTGCAAACTGTTCCCCCCAACTGAAGTTCTCCGGTACTCAACAGTCCTGTGTGGGAACAGCAATGGATTTTAGTTACAACATGCTAAAATCTTTTTCCTCTCAGCAGAAATCTTCATCACTTTTCTGCCTCAGAGTAAATAGTACAAACCGGCACTATTTTAAAATAACAAACTCTTGATTGAAGAAATAAAACCTACAAATCTAACACCACATACTCTTTACCCTCCCGTGGAGATGCTACTTGTTAGAGCGGCAAAGAGAATGACTGGGGGGGCGGAGCCTGAGGGGAGCTATATGGACAGCTCTGCTGTGTGCTCTCTTTGCCACTTCCTGTAGGGATTGAGAATATCCCACAAGTAAGGATGAATCCGTGGACTGGATACACCGTAAGAGAAAATAAAATTAATCCGAACCGGATAAAATAAAATGACAGGCTACCCGAGGGTTAACGCCCAAAAAGAACAGAAAGATTCGCAGGACCAGCCTAACGGAAACCCTGTTCCTCCAACAAAACTGGAAAGGATCTCGATAACAAAACTTAAAAGAGATTACGTCATCCCCCCATGTCTAACGAGGTGAGCCATTCGAAGGAGGCGACTGATGAGTCCCATAGCCGAGAATGATAGGATCCCCAAACAGCTCAAAAACGTGTCTGAGTAGAACACGAAAGCGAGCCAGCCTGTAACGAAAGGCAGAACACTCAGGAATAAGTTACACCCGCAGGGAACTGCACATGCCCTCCTGTGGCCGAGAGACCTGGAGCAATCGGGCACAAGCACAATTGCAAATAAACATCTGAACTTTCTAGACGCGCAAGCGCCAAAAGTATGTAAAAGCGAAAACGTGCCACAACCTCCGAGGGGAACAATCCACCCTCCGTGGAGGAAAAAAACATAACCTGGGTTACCCGCATGTGTAGTAGTAGGGAACGGTAGGGAACTCACCTCGCAGAGGACAGGGTACCCCGAGGCAGATCGCTCAGCAGCCCCTTGAATCCCCGAGCCCGAGGAACAAGGTGCTCTAAAACGGCCTAAAGAACATAACTGACTGACCTGAGTCAATGGGGCCAATTCGCATTCGTCACAGGACGAAGAATCTGAATAAAAAAAATGAACAAATCTCAACATCAGCATCCCTCCATAACTGGATAAAGGATACCAAAAAATGGACTAAATATATAACAATTATATAACTATATATAATATATATATATATAATATATATATATATATATAATATATATATATATAATATATATATATATATATATATATATATATATATATATATATATATATATATATATATATATATATATATATATATAAATAACTCACCACCTCCTATGAACCAGACGACTAGAATTCTCCGTCGCCACACAGTCAGGAATGCAGAAAACAGAATTTATGTTTATCTGATAAATTACTTTCTCCAACGGTGTGTCCGGTCCACGGCGTCATCCTTACTTGTGGGATATTCTCTTCCCCAACAGGAAATGGCAAAGAGCCCAGCAAAGCTGGTCACATGATCCCTCCTAGGCTCCGCCTACCCCAGTCATTCGACCGACGTTAAGGAGGAATATTTGCATAGGAGAAACCATATGATACCGTGGTGACTGTAGTTAAAGAAAATAAATTATCAGACCTGATTAAAAAAACCAGGGCGGGCCGTGGACCGGACACACCGTTGGAGAAAGTAATTTATCAGGTAAACATAAATTCTGTTTTCTCCAACATAGGTGTGTCCGGTCCACGGCGTCATCCTTACTTGTGGGAACCAATACCAAAGCTTTAGGACACGGATCAAGGGAGGGAGCAAATCAGGTCACCTAAATGGAAGGCACCACGGCTTGCAAAACCTTTCTCCCAAAAATAGCCTCAGAAGAAGCAAACGTATCAAACTTGTAAAATTTGGTAAAAGTGTGCAGTGAAGACCAAGTCGCTGCCCTACATATCTGATCAACAGAAGCCTCGTTCTTGAAGGCCCATGTGGAAGCCACAGCCCTAGTGGAATGAGCTGTGATTCTTTCAGGAGGCTGCCGTCCGGCAGTCTCGTAAGCCAATCTGATGATGCTTTTAATCCAAAAAGAGAGAGAGAGGTAGAAGTTGCTTTTTGACCTCTCCTTTTACCAGAATAAACAACAAACAAGGAAGATGTTTGTCTAAAATCCTTTGTAGCATCTAAATAGAATTTTAGAGCGCGAACAACATCCAAATTATGCAACAAACGTTCCTTCTTCGAAACTGGTTTCGGACACAAAGAAGGCACGACTATCTCCTGGTTAATGTTTTTGTTAGAAACAACTTTTGGAAGAAAACCAGGTTTAGTACGTAAAACCACCTTATCTGCATGGAACACCAGATAAGGAGGAGAACACTGCAGAGCAGATAATTCTGAAACTCTTCTAGCAGAAGAAATTGCAACCAAAAACAAAACTTTCCAAGATAATAACTTAATATCAACGGAATGTAAGGGTTCAAACGGAACCCCCTGAAGAACTGAAAGAACTAAGTTGAGACTCCAAGGAGGAGTCAAAGGTTTGTAAACAGGCTTGATTCTAACCAGAGCCTGAACAAAGGCTTGAACATCTGGCACAGCTGCCAGTTTTTTGTGAAGTAACACAGACAAGGCAGAAATCTGTCCCTTCAAGGAACTTGCAGATAATCCTTTCTCCAATCCTTCTTGAAGAAAGGATAGAATCTTAGGAATCTTTACCTTGTCCCAAGGGAATCCTTTAGATTCACACCAACAGATATATTTTTTCCATATTTTGTGGTAAATTTTTCTAGTTACAGGCTTTCTGGCCTGAACAAGAGTATCAATAACAGAATCTGAGAACCCTCGTTTTGATAAGATCAAGCGTTCAATCTCCAAGCAGTCAGCTGGAGTGAGACCAGATTCGGATGTTCGAACGGACCTTGAACAAGAAGGTCTCGTCTCAAAGGTAGCTTCCATGGTGGAGTCGATGACATATTCACCAGATCTGCATACCAAGTCCTGCGTGGCCACGCAGGAGCTATCAAGATCACCGACGCCCTCTCCTGATTGATCCTGGCTACCAGCCTGGGGATGAGAGGAAACGGCGGGAATACATAAGCTAGTTTGAAGGTCCAAGGTGCTACTAGTGCATCTACTAGAGTCGCCTTGGGATCCTTGGATCTGGACCCGTAGCAAGGAACCTTGAAGTTCTGACGAGAGGCCATCAGATCCATGTCTGGAATGCCCCACAGTTGAGTAATTTGGGCAAAGATTTCCGGATGGAGTTCCCACTCCCCCGGATGTAATGTCTGACGACTCAGAAAATCCGCTTCCCAATTTTCCACTCCTGGGATGTGGATTGCAGACAGGTGGCAGGAGTGAGTCTCCGCCCATTGAATGATTTTGGTCACTTCTTCCATCGCCAGGGAACTCCTTGTTCCCCCCTGATGGTTGATGTACGCAACAGTCGTCATGTTGTCTGATTGAAACCGTATGAACTTGGCCTTTGCTAGCTGAGGCCAAGCCTTGAGAGCATTGAATATCGCTCTCAGTTCCAGAATATTTATCGGTAGAAGAGATTCTTCCCGAGACCAAAGACCCTGAGCTTTCAGGGATCCCCAGACCGCGCCCCAGCCCATCAGACTGGCGTCGGTCGTGACAATGACCCACTCTGGTCTGCGGAAGGTCATCCCTTGTGACAGGTTGTCCAGGGACAGCCACCAACGGAGTGAGTCTCTGGTCCTCTGATTTACTTGTATCTTCGGAGACAAGTCTGTATAGTCCCCATTCCACTGACTGAGCATGCACAGTTGTAATGGTCTTAGATGAATGCGCGCAAAAGGAACTATGTCCATTGCCGCTACCATCAAACCTATTACTTCCATGCACTGCGCTATGGAAGGAAGAGGAACGGAATGAAGTGTTTGACAAGAGTTTAGAAGTTTTGTTTTTCTGGCCTCTGTCAAAAAAATCCTCATTTCTAAGGAGTCTATTATTGTTCCCAAGAAGGGAACCCTTGTCGACGGAGATAGAGAACTCTTTTCCACGTTCACTTTCCATCCGTGAGATCTGAGAAAGGCCAGGACTATGTCCGTGTGAGCCTTTGCTTGAGGAAGGGACGACGCTTGAATCAGAATGTCGTCCAAGTAAGGTACTACTGCAATGCCCCTTGGTCTTAGCACCGCTAGAAGGGACCCTAGTACCTTTGTGAAAATCCTTGGAGCAGTGGCTAATCCGAAAGGAAGCGCCACGAACTGGTAATGCTTGTCCAGGAATGCGAACCTTAGGAACCGATGATGTTCCTTGTGGATAGGAATATGTAGATACGCATCCTTTAAATCCACCGTGGTCATGAATTGACCTTCCTGGATGGAAGGAAGAATTGTTCGAATGGTTTCCATTTTGAACGATGGAACCTTGAGAAACTTGTTTAAGATCTTGAGATCTAAGATTGGTCTGAACGTTCCCTCTTTTTTGGGAACTATGAACAGATTGGAGTAGAACCCCATCCCTTGTTCTCCTAATGGAACAGGATGAATCACTCCCATTTTTAACAGGTCTTCTACACAATGTAAGAATGCCTGTCTCTTTATGTGGTCTGAAGACAATTGAGACCTGTGGAACCTCCCCCTTGGGGGAAGCCCCTTGAATTCCAGAAGATAACCCTGGGAGACTATTTCTAGTGCCCAAGGATCCAGAACATCTCTTGCCCAAGCCTGAGCGAAGAGAGAGAGTCTGCCCCCCACCAGATCCGGTCCCGGATCGGGGGCCAACATTTCATGCTGTCTTGGTAGCAGTGGCAGGTTTCTTGGCCTGCTTTCCCTTGTTCCAGCCTTGCATTGGTCTCCAGGCTGGCTTGGCTTGAGAAGTATTACCCTCTTGCTTAGAGGACGTAGCACTTGGGGCTTGTCCGTTTCTACGAAAGGGACGAAAATTAGGTTTATTTTTGGCCTTGAAAGACCTATCCTGCGGAAGGGCGTGGCCCTTACCCCCAGTGATATCAGAGATAATCTCTTTCAAGTCAGGGCCAAACAGCGTTTTCCCCTTGAAAGGAATGTTAAGGAGTTTGTTCTTGGAAGACGCATCCGCTGACCAAGATTTCAACCAAAGCGCTCTACGGGCCACAATAGCAAACCCAGAATTCTTCGCCGCTAACCTAGCCAATTGCAAAGTGGCGTCTAGGGTGAAAGAATTAGCCAATTTGAGAGCACGGATTCTGTCCATAATCTCCTCATAAGGAGGAGAATCACTATCGATCGCCTTTACTAGCTCATCGAACCAGAAACACGCGGCTGTAGTGACAGGGACAATGCATGAAATTGGTTGTAGAAGGTAACCTTGCTGAACAAACATCTTTTTAAGCAAACCTAATTTTTTATCCATAGGATCTTTGAAAGCACAACTATCTTCTATGGGTATAGTGGTGCGTTTGTTTAAAGTAGAAACCGCTCCCTCGACCTTGGGGACAGTCTGCCATAAGTCCTTTCTAGGGTCGACCATAGGAAACAATTTTTTAAATATGGGGGGAGGGACGAAAGGTATACCGGGCCTTTCCCATTCTTTATTTACAATGTCCGCCACCCGCTTGGGTATAGGAAAAGCTTCTGGGAGCCCCGGGACCTCTAGGAACTTGTCCATTTTACATAGTTTCTCTGGGATGATCAAATTCTCACAATCATCCAGAGTGGATAATACCTCCTTAAGCAGAGCGCGGAGATGTTCCAACTTAAATTTAAATGTAATCACATCGGGTTCAGCTTGTTGAGAAATTTTCCCTGAATCTGAAATTTCTCCCTCAGACAAAACCTCCCTGGCCCCCTCAGACTGGTGTAGGGGCATTTCAGAACCATTATCATCAGCGTCCTCATGCTCTTCAGTATCTAAAACAGAGCAGTCGCGCTTACGCTGATAAGTGGGCATTTTGGCTAAAATGTTTTTGATAGAATTATCCATTACAGCCGTTAATTGTTGCATAGTAAGGAGTATTGGCGCGCTAGATGTACTAGGGGCCTCCTGAGTGGGCAAGACTCGTGTAGACGAAGGAGGGAATGATGCAGTACCATGCTTACTCCCCTCACTTGAGGAATCATCTTGGGCATCATTTTCAGTGTCACATAAATCACATTTATTTAAATGAGAAGGAACCTTGGCTTCCCCCACATTCAGAACACAGTCTATCTGGTAGTTCAGACATGTTAAACAGGCATAAACTTGATAACAAAGTACAAAAAACGTTTTAAAATAAAACCGTTACTGTCACTTTAAATTTTAAACTGAACACACTTTATTACTGCAATTGCGAAAAAGTATGAAGGAATTGTTCAAAATTCACCAAAATTTCACAACAGTGTCTTAAAGCCTTAAAAGTATTGCACACCAAATTTGGAAGCTTTAACCCTTAAAATAACGGAACCGGAGCCGTTTTAACTTTAACCCCTTTACAGTCCCTGGTATCTGCTTTGCTGAGACCCAACCAAGCCCAAAGGGGAATACGATACCAAATGACGCCTTCAGAAAGTCTTTTCTATGTATCAGAGCTCCTCACACATGCGACTGCATGTCATGCTTCTCAAAAACAAGTGCGCAATACCGGCGCGAAAATGAGGCTCTGCCTATGATTAGGGAAAGCCCCTAGAGAATAAGGTGTCTAAAACAGTGCCTGCCGATATTATTTAACAAAAATACCCAGATTAAATGATTCCTCAAGGCTAAATATGTGTAATATATGAATCGATTTAGCCCAGAAAATGTCTACAGTCTTAATAAGCCCTTGTGAAGCCCTTATTTACTGTCTGAATAAAAATGGCTTACCGGATCCCATAGGGAAAATGACAGCTTCCAGCATTACATCGTCTTGTTAGAATGTGTCATACCTCAAGCAGCAAGAGACTGCTCACTGTTCCCCCAACTGAAGTTAATTGCTCTCAACAGTCCTGTGTGGAACAGCCATGGATTTTAGTGACGGTTGCTAAAATCATTTTCCTCATACAAACAGAAATCTTCATCTCTTTTCTGTTTCTGAGTAAATAGTACATACCAGCACTATTTTAAAATAACAAACTCTTGATTGAATAATAAAAACTACAGTTAAACAATAAAAAACTCTAAGCCATCTCCGTGGAGATGTTGCCTGTACAACGGCAAAGAGAATGACTGGGGTAGGCGGAGCCTAGGAGGGATCATGTGACCAGCTTTGCTGGGCTCTTTGCCATTTCCTGTTCGGGAAGAGAATATCCCACAAGTAAGGATGACGCCGTGGACCGGACACACCTATGTTGGAGAAATGGGAGATCAGAACGTAAACACGCCCGGTCACAAGGTGAGCCGTACAGTCCAAAAAAAGCGTGCCCAACCGTAAGGTTGCGTCACTTTGAAAGGCTGTTATGTTCCAAAAGCCACGAGCCCAGTTAACACTACACATAAGCAGGTTAAATCACATAACAAACATGAATAAACCCCCCCCCCCCCCCTGTTCAATAATCCCCCTCAGGAGATATTAACCCTTGATTCCAAGATACTAAAGGAGTCCCACTGAGACCCTGTATTTTTCATGTGAGTTTGCAGGAACAAATTAGTTACAGTACAATCATGAAGAAGTAAAATGAAACAATCTTACCCAAATCTACGCCGTGGAACAGGAACACGGCCCTTCAAGTGTGATGGATAGTAGCTTCGCCTCCGCCATGGACTTGAGAGAAGAAGCAGGCAGCGAAGTTTGACAACGCTGATTGCTTGTTAATATGCAGTTAATATGAGTCGGGATGGTTTCGCAGAAAGACTCTCCCTGCATCTCCGGACTCACTAACTTTCATCCAAGCCCTCACTGAGAGACTCCCGTCCCATGTCGAAGAGTACTACCCTCCATAAGAGACTAAAATAAACTTCTGACACTTCTCTGCCAAACTCATGGGACGAAAGGCAAAGAATGACTAGGGGATGAGGGAAGTGGTTGGAGTATTTAAGCCTTTGGCTGGGGTGTCTTTGCCTCCTCCTGGTGGCCAGATTCTTATTTCCCAAAAGTAATGAATGCAGCTGTGGACTCTTTCCATTTATGAAGAAAATCCATGGTGTTGAACCTAAAATGGGCTCGCTGCTAAGATTTACATTCCTGCTTTTAAAATAAAGATAGCAAGAGAACGAAGAAAAATTGATAATAGGAGTACATTAGAAAGCTGCTTGAAAATGCATGCTCTATCTGAATCATGGAAGAAAAAAGTTGGGTTTAGTGTCCCTTTAAGTTTAAACTATACTGTACCCCATTTAAAAGGATTAAAAATGTGTCCATCTATGCAAGTTTAGTAACATATCAAATGTGTAGATATAACCATACATAAATAATTAAGGGAAATTAGAGATGAATTTAAAATGCACAACATTACAATTTCTATCTGATGAAAATCTTATGAAATGATAATATGAAAACATACCTGCACAAAAGAACTTGACCATACATTCGTGAAGCCAAGGATGGGAGGGGTCGATAGCAAATGCCCTCTTAACAGACTGCAGCATCAATAAGAACTTATCTATAAAAGAAACATACAACATTTTACCACAGCTAAACTAAACAAAAAAAAAGGAAATTTATGCTTACCTGATAAATGTATTTCTTTTACGATATGACGAGTCCTCGGATTTCATCCTTACTTATGGGATATTGCCTCCTGGTCAGCAGGAGGAGGCAAAGAGCTCCACAGCAGAGCTGCATAAATAGCTCTTCCCTTCCCCCCCAACCCAGTCATTTGACCGAAGTTAGGAAGAGAAAGGAAAAGCCAAGGAGCAGAGGTGACTGAAGAACCTGTCTTAAGAAATGACAGGGTGGGCCATGGACTCGTCATATTGTAAAAGAAACAAATTTATCAGGTAAGCATAAATTTCCTTTTCTTTTACAAGATATGATGAGTCCACGGATTTCATCCTTACTTATGGGATACAATACCAAAGCTATAGGACATGGATGAAAGGGAGGGACAAGACAGGAACCTAAACGGAAGGCACCACAGCTTGAAGAACCTTTCTCCCAAAAACAGCCTCAGACAAGGCAAAAGTATAAAATTTGGAAAATTTGGAAAAAGTGTGAAGAGACGACCAAGTTGCAGCCTTGCAAATCTGTTCAACAGAAGCATCATTTTTAAATGCCCATGAGGAAGCCACAGCCCTAGTAGAATGAGCCGTAATTCGTTCTGGAGGCTGGTGTCCAGCAGTCTCATATGCAACACGGATGATACTCTTCAGCCAAAAAGAAAGAGAGGTAGCCGTAGCTTTCTGACCCCTACGTTTCCCAGCAAAAACAACAAATAATGAAGATGTTTGATGAAAATCCTTAGTCGCCTGCAAGTAGAACTTCAAGGCACGGACTACATCCAAATTATGTAACAGACGCTCCTTCTTAGAAGAAGGGTTAGGACACAAGGAAGGAACAACAATTTCCTGATTAATATTTTTGTTAGAAACAACCTTAGGCAGAAAACCAGGTTTGGTACGTAACATCACCTTATCAAAATGGAAAATAAGATAAGGAGAATCACATTGTAATGTCGAAAGCTCAGAAACTCTGCGAGCAGAAGAAATAGCAACTACAAATAAAACTTTCCAATATAATAACTTAATATCTATGGAATGCATAGGTTCAAACGGAACCCCTTGAAGAACATTAAGAACTAAATTCAAACTCCAAGGAGGAGCAATTGGTCTAAACACAGGCCGCATTATAGTCAGGGCCTGACAAAAAGATTGAACATCTGGGACACCTGCCAGACGCTTGTGTAGCAAAATAGACAAAGCAGAAATCTGTCCTTTTAAGGAACTTGCTGACAACCCTTTCTCCAATCCTTCTTGGAGAAAAGATAAAATCCTGGGAATCCTAACCCTACTCCATGAGTAGCCCTTGGATTCACACCAATAAAGATATTTACGCCATATCTTATGGTAAATTGTTCTAGTAACAGGCTTGCGTGCCTGAATTAAGGGATCAATGACCGCATCAGAGAACCCCCGCTTAGATAAAATCAAGCGTTCAATCTCCAAGCAGTCAGCTGCAGAGAAATTAGATTCGGATTATGGAAGGGTCCCTTAATGAGAAGGTCCTGCCTCAATGGAAGCTTCCACGGCGGCAGAGAGGACATGTCCACCAGATCGGCATACCAAGTACTGCGAGGCCACGCAGGAGCGATTAGAATCACTGAAGCCCTTTCCTGTTTGATCCGTGCAATCACCCGGGGAAGGAGAGCAAACGGTGGAAACACATAAGCTAGGTTGAACGACCAAGGCACTGCCAAGGCATCTATCAGTTCGGCCTGAGTATCCCTGGACCTGGATCCGAATCTTGGGAGCTTGGCATTCTGACGAGACGCCATCAGATCCAAATCGGTCTGCCCCACCTGAGAATTAGGATGGCAAAGACCTCCGGATGGAGTTCCCATTCCCCAGGATGAAACGCCTATCTGCTCAAAAACTCCGCCTCCCAGTTGTCCACTCTTGGGATGTAGATTGCTGACAGATAACAAGAGTGAGCCTCCGCCCACCAAATTATCTTGGCTACTTCTGTAATCGCTAAGGAACTCCTTGTTGCTCCTTGATAATTGATGTAAGCCACAGTTTGATAATTGATGTAAGCCACAGTCGTCATGTTGTTCGACTGAAATCGGATGAATTTGTCCGAAGCCAACTGAGGCCAAGCCTGAAGCGCATTGAATATTGCTCTCAATTCCAGAATATTGATTGGAAGCAGAGACTCCGACCGAGTCCACACACCCTGAGCCTTCAGGGAATTCCAGACTGCACCCCATCTTAGTAGACTGGCGTCCGTTGTCACTATTACCCATGAAGGTCTGCGGAAGCACGTCCCTTGGGACAGATGATCCATCGACAACCACCAAAGAAGAGAGTCTCTTGTCTCCTGATCCAGATCTATCTGAGGAGACAAATTTGCATAATCTCCATTCCACTGTCTGAGCATGCTCAGTTGTAGAGGTCTGAGATGAAAACGAGCAAATAGAATGATGTCCATTGCCGCCACCATCAATCCAATTACCTCCATGCACTGAGCTACTGATGGCCGAGGATTGGACTGAAGGGCTCGGCATGTATTCAGAATCTCTAACTTTCTGACTTCCGTCAAGAAGATTTTCATGGATATAGAGTCTATTAGAGTTCCCAGGAAAGGAACCCTTGTCTGTGGAATTAGTGAACTCTTCTCTAGATTCAACTTCCACCCGTCAGTCCTTAGAAAGGACAGAACCATGTCGGTGTGAGACTTTGTCAGTTGATAAGACGACGCCTGGATCAGAATATCGTCCAGATAAGGCGCCACTGCAATGCCCCGCGGTCTGAGAACCGCCAGCAGAGACCCTAGAACCTACGTGAAGATCCTGGGTGCCGTGGCCAGCCCGAAAGGAAGAGCCACGAACTGAAAATGTTTGTCCAGGAAGGCAAACCTTATGAACTGGTGATGATCTTTGTGGATAGGAATATGAAGATATGCATCCTTTAAGTCCACGGTAGTCATATATTGACCTTCCTGGATCAATGGAAGAATTGTCCGAATAGTCTCCTTCTTGAAGGATGGAACTCTGAGAAACTTGTTTAGACTCTAGAGGTCTAAAATGGGTTGGAACGTTCCCTCGTTTTTGGGAACCACGAAAAGGTTTGAGTAAAACCCCTGCCCCTGTTCCTGTTTTGGAACGGGACAAATTACTCCCATAGTGGAGAGGTCTTTTACACAATGTAAGAACGCCTCTCTTTTTGTCTGGTCTACAAACAATCGTGAAAGAAGAAACCTTCCCCTTGGGAAGGAATTTTTGAACTCCAACTGATACCCCTGAGACACGATTTCTAGTGTCCAGGGATCTTGAACATCTCTCATCCAAGCCTGGACAAAGAAAGAAAGTCTGCCCCCTACTAGATCCTGTCCCGGATCGGGGGCCGCCCCTTCATGCTGTCTTGGTAGCAGCGGCAGGCTTCTTGGGTTGCTTACCCTTATTCCAACCCTGGTTAGGCTTACAGGTGGCTTTGGCTTGAGCATAATTTCCTTCCTGTTTAACGGAAGAGGAAGAGGGGATTCCCTTGAAGTTTCAAAAGGAACGAAAATTACTCTGTCGTCCCCTTAGCTTAGCTGTTTTGTCCTCAGGCCCGAACAGGGTCTTACCCTTGAAAGGAATCGCCAAGAGCTTTGATTTAGAGGACACATCTGCAGACCAAGATTTTAACCATAAGGCTCTGCGCGCTAAAAAGGAAAATCCTGCATTCTTAGCTGCCAATTTGGCAATTTGAAAAGCAGCATCCGTAATAAAAGAATTAGCCAGCTTAAGGGCCTTAATTCTATCCATTATTTCTTCTAAAGGAGTCTCAGTTTTAAGGGACTCTTCTAGAGCGTCAAACCAAAAGGCAGCCGCAGTTGTGACTGTTACAATGCAGGCCGTTGGTTGAAACAGAAACCCTTGATGAATATATAGCTTTTTTAGAAGACCCTCCAACTTTTTATCCATAGGGTCCTTGAAAGCACAACTGTCCTCAATAGGGATAGTCGTACGCTTAGCTAGGGTAGATATAGCTCCCTCCACCTTAGGGACCGTCTGCCAAGAGTCCCGAACAGTGTCAGCTATAGGGTACATTTTCCTAAAAATAGGAGAAGGGGAGAACGGGATACCCGGTCTCTCCCATTCCCTTGTAATAATTTCCAAAATCCTCTTAGGAACCGGAAACACATCGGAATAAGAAGGGACCTCTAAGTATTTGTCCATCTTACTCAATTTCTCTAGCGGGACCACAATTGAGTCAGTGTCGTCCAGAGTCACCAAAACCTCTCGTAGCAAAAGGCGGAGGTGTTCAAGTTTAAATCTGAAGGACATGACGTCCGAATCTGTCTGGGGTAATGCACTTCCTGAGTCAGACAGTTCCCCCTCAGACAGGGCCTCTCTAACTCCCAGTTCAGACCCCTGGGAAGGTATATCGGCGATAGCCATTAAAGCATCAGAAGTTGCAGGGACCACGTGGGCCTCTGTCCTGCTGCGTTTGCCTTGTAACACTGGCAACTTAGATAAAACTTCTGTAAGAGTGGATGACATAACTGCAGCGTAAATGAAGCAGACGCCGTTGAAGAACCTGGCGTCACCTGTGCGGGAGTTAAAGGCTGTGACGCTTGGGGAGAAAGGTGCGGCAAACCCTGACTCATCAGTCTGAGGACATTCATTAGATATATCTTTATTAAAGAAAATTTGCTCTTTACACTGTAAAGCCCTCTCAATAAATGGGGGACACAATGGCATCTAAACACATAGGACAAGTACTGTGTTCGATGTCTTCCATAATAACAGAAGCAAAGGCAAGCGTGGTCAAATCACTGATAAACAGAAAAAATCAGGTCAAAATAAGATGTGCACTGTGTCTTTAAATAGTAAACTCGAATTAAAATGAAAATAAGCAGGTGCGGTTTAATTTACACTCCACACTCCTCCCGTGGGCCCTGATATAAATACCCACTGGTTCCCAGAGAAAAAAAAAACCACACAGTCACCCTGCCAAAGCTCCTGACCGCCTCCACGTGACCACTGCTACCTTCTAAACAGCGTGCCTAAGATTGCTTGTAGACAAGCGTGACAAGCGGACTTAGGAGCCGTAAGAGAACACTGCTCAAGTACCCCACCGGAAGTTAATTGCACGGATAAGCGCGCAAAATCAGGCCCCACCCATCGTGGGCGGAAACAAAGCACAGAGCCCTGTAAAAAAAATAAAGGCATCGCCATGTACCGTAATCAAGTTAAGGCCATAGTCCCACATAACACTACTCCCAGCGTCAGCCAAACTCTTATGCAAACATATAATAAACAGAGTTCAGCCCGTTACCGTACTCCCACATCTGAGTACTACATTAAACCTGCCAGCGCTTCTGGCTAATGATTGAAATGCCGGACTGTCTGGAAAAAACTTAATGTGTTGGTTGATCTACGTTACTAGTACCAAACATAATTGATCAGGGAGACCCTTGTCAGAGCCCATAATCCCAGACTGTCAGAGTAGAGTACAGTCAGTTCTGAGATATGCTGTCAGAGCCCCAGAAGTAAAAAGACTGCACTTACCTCCATGCTGAGGAACAGCATGAAAATACTCACAGTGTCAAGAGGTCCACTCTTCCTCCTTAGGTCCTGTGAAGACATAAAGGTCTTAGGAAAATTCACTAAGTACATATCCAGGCAGCACCAATATGGGAGGCGTAGTGAGACTAAAACCCCACAAGTTCCCGTAGAATACTTGGTGATACTCCAGAAGCTGCCCGGTTATAAAATAGTACACTCTGACACCATTTAAAAAACTCTTGATTGAAGAATCTAAACTAACACCTCACTTTACCTCTTCCTATCACTAACACAGGCAAAGAGAATGACTGGGTTGGGGGGGGGGAAGGGAGAAGCTATTTATGCAGCTCTGCTGTGGAGCTCTTTGCCTCCTCCTGCTAACCAGGAGGCGATATCCCATAAGTAAGGATGAAATCCGTGGACTCGTCATATCTTGTAAAAGAAACTTGTATAGCATGCAAAACCACAAACAAATCAATCTGCTTAAAGGGACAATGTACTCAGATAAACCGCTAATTCAAAGCTGTAGCTGTATTGAGAGATGCTGTAGAAACAACTTTTCAAATTAGTTTGACTCCCTGACGACTGGTTGATTATTCTGTTGCCTTTTCTTTATAAAGATTTTCTATAGATAATACTGCAGAATTGACAATTTAATTACAGGCTGTGGTTTTAGCAGGCAAAATCAGCTACTTCAAATGACAAAATAAAGATAATGGAGTAGTTTGTAGACAATTTAATACATTCCAGTAGGTAAAAACATAATTTATGCTTACCTGATAAATTTATTTCTCTTGTAGTGTAGTCAGTCCACGGGTCATCCATTACTTATGGGATTATATCTCTTCCCCAACAGGAAGTTGCAGGAGGATCACCCAAGCAGAGCTGCCATATAGCTCCTCCCCTCACATGTCATATCCAGTCATTCGACCGAAACAAGACGAGAAAGGAGAAACCATAGGGTGCAGTGGTGACTGGAGTTTAATTAAAATTTAGATCTGCCTTAAAAGACAGGGCGGGCCGTGGACTGACTACACTACAAGAGAAATAAATTTATCAGGTAAGCATAAATTATGTTTTCTCTTGTTAAGTGTAGTCAGTCCACGGGTCATCCATTACTTATGGGATACCAATACCAAAGCTAAAGTACACGGATGAAGGGAGGGACAAGGCAGGAACTTTAAACGGAGGGAACCACTGCCTGAAGTACCTTTCTCCCAAAAATAGCCTCCGAAGAAGCAAGTGTGTCAAATTTGTAAAATTTTGAAAAGGTGTGAAGTGAAGACCAAGTCGCAGCCTTGCAAATCTGTTCAACAGAAGCCTCATTTTTAAAGGCCCAGGTGGAAGCCACAGCTCTAGTAGAATGAGCTGTAATTCTTTCAGGAGGCTGCTGTCCAGCAGTCTCAAAGGCTAAACGTATTATGCTACGAAGCCAAAAGGAGAGAGAGGTAGCCGAAGCCTTTTGACCTCTCCTCTGTCCAGAGTAAACGACAAACAGGGAAGAAGTTTGACGAAAATCTTTAGTTGCCTGCAAACAGAACTTCAGGGCATTGACTACGTCCAGATTATGCAAAAGTCGTTCCTTCTTTCAAGAAGGGTTAGGACACAATGATGGAACAACAATCTCTTGATTGATATTCCTGTTAGAAACTACCTTAGGTAAGAACCCAGGTTTAGTACGCAGAACTACCTTGTCTGAATGAAAAATCAGATAAGGAGAATCACAATGTAAGGCAGATAACTCAGAGACTCTTCGAGCCGAGGAAATAGCCATCAAAAACAGAAATTTCCAAGATAACAGCTTGATATCAATGGAATGAAGGGGTTCAAATGGAACGCCTTGCAGAACGTTAAGAACTAAGTTTAAGCTCCACGGCGGAGCAACAGTCTTAAACACAGGCTTAATCCTAGCCAAAGCCTGACAAAAAGCCTGAACGTCTGGAATTTCTGCCAGACGCTTGTGTAGAAGAATAGACAGAGCAGAAATCTGTCCCTTTAATGAACTAGCGGATAAGCCCTTTTCTAAACCCTCTTGTAGAAAAGACAATATCCTAGGAATCCTAACCTTACTCCATGAGTAACTCTTGGATTCGCACCATATATATAAATATTTACGCCATATCTTATGGTAAATTCTTCTGGTAACAGGTTTCCTAGCCTGTATTAAGGTATCAATAACCGACTCCGAGAAGCCACGCTTTGATAGAATCAAGCGTTCAATCTCCATGCAGTCAGCCTCAGAGAAATTAGATTTGGATGGTTGAAAGGACCCTGAATTAGAAGGTCCTGCCTCAGAGGCAGAGACCATGGTGGACAGGACGACATGTCCACTAGGTCTGCATACCAGGTCCTGCGTGGCCACGCAGGCGCTATCAGAATCACTGATGCTCTCTCCTGTTTGATCTTGGCAATCAGTCGAGGAAGCATCGGAAATGGTGGAAACACATAAGCCATGTTGAAGACCCAAGGGGCTGTCAGAGCATCTATCAGCACCGCTCCCGGGTCCCTGGACCTGGATCCGAAACAAGGAAGCTTGGCGTTCTGGCGAGACGCCATGAGATCCAGATCTGGTTTGCCCCAACGATGAATCAGTTGAGCGAAGACCTCCGGATGAAGTTCCCACTCCCCCGGATGAAAAGTCTGGCGACTTAGAAAATCCGCCTCCCAGTTCTCCACGCCTGGGATGTAGATCGCTGACAGGTGGCAAGAGTGAGACTCTGCCCAGCAAATTATCTTTGAGACTTCCAACATCGCTAGGGAACTCCTGGTTCCCCCTTGATGATTGATGTAAGCCACAGTCATGATGTTGTCCGACTGAAATCTGATGAACCTCAGAGTTGCTAACTGAGGCCAAGCTAGAAGAGCATTGAATATTGCTCTTAACTCCAGAATATTTATTGGGAGGAGTTTCTCCTCCTGAGTCCATGATCCCTGAGCCTTCAGGGAATTCCAGACTGCGCCCCAACCTAGAAGGCTGGCGTCTGTTGTTACAATCGTCCAATCTGGCCTGCGAAAGGTCATCCCCTTGGACAGGTGGGGCCGAGAAAGCCACCATAGAAGAGAATCTCTGGTCTCTTGATCCAGATTTAGTAGAGGGGACAAATCTGAGTAATCCCCATTCCACTGACTTAGCATGCACAATTGCAGCGGTCTGAGATGCAGGCACGCAAATGGTACTATGTCCATTGCCGCTACCATTAAGCCGATTACTTCCATGCACTGAGCTACTGACGGTTGTGGAATGGAATGAAGGGCACGGCAAGTATTTAGAAGTTTTGATAACCTGGCCTCCGTCAGGTAAATTTTCATCTCTACAGAATCTATAAGAGTCCCTAGGAAGGGAACCCTTGTGAGTGGTAATAGAGAACTCTTTTCCACGTTCACCTTCCACCCATGCGACCTCAGAAATGCCAGAACTATCTCTGTATGAGACTTGGCAGTTTGAAAACTTGACGCTTGTATCAGAATGTCGTCTAGGTACGGAGCCACCGCTATGCCTCGCGGTCTTAGTACCGCCAGAAGTGAGCCCAGAACCTTTGTAAAGATTCTTGGAGCCGTAGCTAACCCGAAGGGAAGAGCTACAAACTGGTAATGCCTGTCTAGGAAGGCAAATCTTAGGTACCGATAATGATCCTTGTGAATCGGTATGTGAAGGTAGGCCATCCTTTAAGTCCACAGTGGTCATGTACTGACCCTCTTGGATCATGGGTAGGATGGTTCGAATAGTTTCCATTTTGAATGATGGAACTCTTAGGAATTTGTTTAGGATTTTTAAGTCCAAGATTGGTCTGAAGGTTCCGTCTTTCTTGGGAACCACAAACAGATTTGAATAGAATCCTTGCCGTGTTCCGTCCGCGGAACTGGGTGGATCACCCCCATTAGTAAGAGGTCTTGTACACAGCGTAGAAACGCCTCTTTCTTTATTTGGTTTGCTGATAACCTTGAAAGATGAAATCTCCCTTGTGGAGGAGAAGCTTTGAAGTCCAGAAGATATCCCTGGGATATGATCTCCAACGCCCAGGGATCCTGGACATCTCTTGCCCAAGCCTGGGCGAAGAGAGAAAGTCTGCCCCCCACTAGATCCGTTTCCGGATAGGGGGCCCTCTCTTCATGCTGTCTTAGGGGCAGCAGCAGGTTTTCTGGCCTGCTTGCCCTTGTTCCAGGACTGGTTAGTTTTCCAGCCCTGTCTGTAACGAGCAACAGCTCCTTCCTGTTTTGGAGCGGAGGAAGTTGATGCTGCTCCTGCCTTGAGGTTACGAAAGGCACGAAAATTAGACTGTTTGGCCTTTGGTTTGGCCCTGTCCTGAGGCAGAGCATGGCCCTTACCTCCCGTAATGTCAGCGATAATTTCTTTCAAGCCGGGCCCGAATAAGGTCTGCCCTTTGAAAGGAATATTAAGCAATTTAGATTTCGAAGTCACATCAGCTGACCAGGATTTAAGCCATAGCGCTCTGCGCGCTTGGATGGCGAATCCGGAGTTCTTAGCCGTAAGTTTGGTTAAATGTACGACGGCATCAGAAACAAATGCGTTAGCTAGCTTAAGTGCTTTAAGCTTGTTCATAATTTCATCCAATGGAGCTGTGCGAATGGCCTCTTCCAGAGACTCAAACCAGAATGCCGCCGCAGCAGTGACAGGCGCAATGCATGCAAGGGGCTGTAAGATAAAACCTTGTTGAACAAACATTTTCTTAAGGTAACCTTCTAATTTTTTATCCATTGGATCTGAAAAGGCACAACTATCCTCCACCGGGATAGTGGTACGCTTAGCTAAAGTAGAAACTGCTCCCTCCACCTTAGGGACCGTCTGCCATAAGTCTCGTGTGGTGGCGTCTATAGGAAACATTTTCCTAAATATGGGAGGAGGGGAAAAAGGCACACCGGGTTTATCCCACTCCTTGCTAATAATCTCTGTAAGCCTTTTAGGTATAGGAAACACGTCAGTACACACCGGTACCGCATAGTATCTATCCAACCTACATAATTTTTCTGGAATTGCAACCGTGTTACAATCATTCAGAGCCGCTAATACCTCCCCTAGCAATATGCGTAGGTTCTCAAGCTTAAATTTAAAATTAGAAATCTCTGAATCCAGTCTCCCTGGATCAGATCCATCACCCACAGAATGAAGCTCTCCGTCTTCATGTTCTGCAAATTGTGACGCAGTATCGGACATGGCTCTCACATCATCAGCGCGCTCTGTCCTTAACCCAGAGCTATCACGCTTGCCTCTTAATTCTGGCAATTTAGATAATACTTCTGTCATAACAGTAGCCATGTCTTGCAAAGTTATTTGTAAGGGCCTCCCTGATGTACTTGGCGCCACAAAATCACGCACCTCCTGAGCGGGAGGCGAAGGTACTGACACGTGAGGAGAGTTAGTCGGCATAACTTCCCCCTCGTTGTCTGGTGATAATTTCTTTACATGTAAAGACTGACTTTTATTTAAAGTTACATCAATGCATTTAGTACACAACTTTCTATGGGGCTCCACATTGGCCTTCATACATAGTGAACAAACAGATTCATCTGTGTCAGACATGTTTAAACAGACTAGCAATGAGACTAGCAAGCTTGGAAAATACTTTTCAAATAAATTTACAAGCAATATAAAAAACGCTACTGTGCCTTTAAGAAGCACAAAAAGCTGTCACAGTTGAAATAACAATGAACCAAATTAGTTATAGCAACCAAATTTTCACAGTAAATGTATTAAGTTAGCAAAGGATTGCACCCACCAGCAAATGGATGATTAACCCCTTAATACCCAAAAACGGATAACAATTTAATAATTAACGTTTTTATCACAGTCAAACACACTGTCACAGGTCTGCTGTGACTGATTACCTCCCTCAAAATGAATTTGAAGACCCCTGAGCTCTCTAGAGACGTCCTGGATCATGGAGGATGAAGTAGGAAGATAGTGACTGAATTTTTACTGCACAAAAAAAGCGCTAAAATAGGCCCCTCCCACTCATATTACAACAGTGGGGAAGCTCAGTTAACTGTTTCTATGCAGAAACAAAAGTTAGCCATGTGGTAAAAATCATGCCCCAATAAGTTTTATCACCAAGTACCTCACAAAAAACGATTAACATGCCAGTAAACGTTTTGAACATACATTTTAAAAGTTATGAAGTGTTATTAATAAGCCTGCTACCAGTCGCTTTTACTGCAGTTAAGGCTCATACATTACTTCAGTATTAACAGTATTTTCTGAGTCAAATTCCATTCCCTAGAAAAATACTTCAGTGTACACACACTCATCAGCCTAATACCAGTCGCTACCACTGCATTTAAGGCTGAACTTACATTACATTGGTATCAGCAGTAATTTCTCAGTCAATTCCATATCTTAGAAAAATAATTTACTGCACATACCTCGTTTGCAGGGGGGCCCTGCATGCTATTCCCCTTTTCTGAAGTTACCTCACTCCTCAGAATGTGCGAGAACAGCCAGTGGATCTTAGTTACGTCTGCTAAGATCATAGAAAACGCAGGCAGATTCTTCTTCTAATGCTGCCTGAGAAACAAACAGCACACTCCGGTGCCATTTAAAATAACAAACTTTTGATTGAAGAAATAAACTAAGTTTAAAAACACCACAGACCTCTCACAACGACCTATCTTTAGTTAGGTTGCAAGAGAATGACTGGATATGACATGTGAGGGGAGGAGCTATATGGCAGCTCTGCTTGGGTGATACTCTTGCAACTTCCTGTTGGGGAAGAGATATAATCCCATAAGTAATGGATGACCCGTGGACTGACTACACTTAACAAGAGAAATTGATCACTGGTAACACTAGAAAACATTGTAAAGTACAATGTCCCTTTAAGATAAGTTCTATATTTATTTACCATTCTAAATTTTCTTTGATTAAAAATTAGAAATGTATTCTTCAAAATCTTAACCTTTTAGTTCACAATACAGAGCCTCTGTTCAAAAGAAAGAAATAGCAGAGAATATCCAGTCTACCCATATTTCTATCTACACACAGAGAGAAGCGCACTCACAGGAACGGACAACCAGCTTAATACTATTGTTAGCCTGTTCTATGGTAATTTACCACCTGGGTGCAGCTTCTTTTAGCCCAGTAATATTTTTCACAGAGTAGAACTTTCCTGTAGTATATCAGTCTGATCCCGCCTATTCTGGTAGGTTCAGCGCTGAAATACCAGGCAAATCTTCTCTGAACAAGGAACACAGCAACCTCAGATGATCGTTTCGGCCCTCATTGGGCATTGTCAGTGAGATGTAGCCATAAGCACACTGAGCAAGGAGTCCACACCTGGTTGCCCATTTTCCCTTAGGGAGACTTAAAGGGACATTAAACCCAAAATATTTCTTTCACTATTCAGATAGAGAATACAATTTTAAAAAAACTTTCCAATTTACTTCTATTATCAAATTTGCTTAATTCTCATGATATTCTTTGTTAAAGAGATACCTAGGTAGGTAGCGTGCACGTGTCTGAAGCACTACATAACAGGAAATAGTGCTGCCATCCAGTGGTCCTGCTAATGTATAACATTGTTGCAAAACTGCTGCCATATAGTGCTGCAGACACGTGCACACTTCTGAGCTTACATCCTTGCTTTTCAACAAAGGATAACAAAAAATCTAAGATAACTTGACAACAGAAGTAAATTGGAAAATTGTTTAAAATTGTGTGCTCTATCTCAGGGGTCACCAACCTTTCGGACCTCAGGGACCACTAAACTCACAATTCTGAATCCCGTGGACCACTAACATGATTTTTTTTTTTTAAAAAAGGTACAAACCTGCATAATACACACATACTGTACATAACTAGTATAACCATAGCTAAGTTTACATTATGTAGATATTTACACATTTTTAAGAGTTATTTTTTGGAATTAACTAACTGAATGACAGAACTGAGAGAATACTTCCAAATGACAGATGAAGGGTGAGTGCCAACTTCTTGAGCTGGAAACAGAGAGGCAGAAAGTGGGGGGAGGGGGGGGGAAGAATTATATTAAAAGGACCACAAGACTTCCAAGTTACCTCCCAGTTAGGAATTATTCAAAACTACTTATGATCATGGACAGACATTGGAGTCATAAATTAAGTTTATATCAGATAGTTCTCAATATGGATGTGAGCTAACCACGACTGATGTTACTGGCAATTACTACTGGTGGGATATGGCTGATCTGCTGGATGGCAATTACTGGAATTCAGGTGGAATGGCTTTGTGCACGGCAAAATTATCAGAATGAAAAGTAATTAATATTTAATAAATAAAATAAAGAAGGAGGGGAGGAAGACAAACAGTGATGTAATTCTATCTGAAGGAATTAGGAAAACTACTACAAAGAGACAGGTAAAGAGAAGAAAATAAATGAAATATGAGAAACATTTTTAAGATTTTCTTTTTTTTTTTAATATACTTTAATTCCACTATGTCAAGCCAAGACTAAACCAACTTCTGCTGGCTTTATAATGGAATCATGTCCCTCTGAGCAGCACACTGGGCGGGGGAATTAAAAATACAATCTAGCTCCGTAAGTTGAGCAGTACTACGCAATGTGCGTAGCGAGATTGTAATTTAACTCCTTCTCCAATGGTTTTCACTGATGTCCAGCCAGGCACTGTAGGGAGTTGCGGCACGACAGGTGTGACACCATCAGAGGAGATTAATTCTGCTTGATGGTGTAAAGGACCACCAACATCTTCTCGTGGACCACCAGTGGTCCATGGACCACTGGTTGGCGACCGCTGCTCTATCTGAATCATGAAAGAAAAAAGGAAATTTATGCTTACCTGATAAATGTATTTCTTTTTTGACACGATGAGGTCCACAGATCATCTTAATTACTAATGGGATATTCACCTCCTGGTCAGCAGGAGGAGGCAAAGAGCACCACAGCAGAGCTGTTAAATAGCTCCTCCCTTCCCCTCCCACTCAGTCATTCGACCAAAGTTAGGAAGAGAAAGGAAAAGCCAAGGTGCAGAGGTGTCTGAAGTTTACAATAACCCAAAACCTGTCTTACAAGAAAAGGGCGGGCCATGGACTCATCGTGTCAAAAAAGAAATAAATTTATCAGTTAAGCATAAATTTCCTTTTCTTTTTTAAGACAGGATGAGTCCACGGATCATCTTAATTACTAATGGGATTCAATACCCAAGCTAGAGTACACAGATGATACGGGAGGGACAAGACAGGGAACCTAAACTGAAAACACCACTGCTTAAAGAACCTTTCTCCCAAAAGTAGCCTCAGCCGGGGCAAAAGTGTCAAATTTGAATAATTTAAATAGAAAAAGCATGAATAGAGGACCAAGATGCAGCCTTGCAAATCGTTCCACAGAAACGTCATTTTTGAATGCCCATGAGAAAGCGACAGCCCTAGTGGAATGGGCCGTAACTCTCTCTCTGGAGGCTGCTGTCCAGCAGTCTCATATGCAAAACGTATGATACTCTTCAGTCAGAAAGAAAGAGAGGAAGACTAACAAAAGTCCTTAGTCGCCTGTAAGTAAAACTTTAAAGCACAGACCATGTCCAAATTGTGCAGAAGTCCCTTCCTTCTGAAAAAAAAGGATTTAGGACACAACGAAAGAACAACAATCTCCTGATTAATGTTTCGATCAAAAACAACCTTAGGAAGAAACCCTAATTTAGTACGTAAAACTACCTAATCTGAATGTAAAATAAGATAAGGAGACTAATACTGTAATGCCGAGAGTTCTGACATTCTCCGAGCAGAAGAAATAGCAAACAAGGAAAAAAACTTTCCAAGATAGCAACTTAATATCTAAGGAATGCATAGGTTCAAACGAAGCCCCTTGAAGAACCTTGAGAACTTAATTAAAACTCCATGGAGGAGTAACTGGATTGAACACAGGCCTGATCCTGACCAAGGCCTGACAAAAATAATTGTACATCTGCAACATCTAGACGTCTGTGTAACAAATAGAAAAGACAGAGATTTGACCAATAAAGGAGCTTGTCGATAATCCTTTCTCCAAACCCTCTTGGAGAAAGACAAATGTCTAGGAATCCTGACTCTTCTCCATGAGTAGCCCTAGGATTTACACCAATAAAGAAATTTAAGCCCTAGCTTATGGAAATCCTTCTAGTTACAAGCTTACGAGCCTGAATCATGGTCTCAATGACCTAGTCAGAAAAACCCCGCTTGGATAAAATTAAGCGTTAAATCTCCAAGCAGACAGCTTCAGAGAAACTAGATTTGGGTAAAGGAAGGGCCCTTGAACTATAAGATCCTTCCTCAACGGAAGTCTCCACAGTGCAGAGATGATATGTCCACCAGATCTGCATACCAAAGGCCTGCGAGTCCAAGCCGTAGCAATGAGGATCACCAACGCATTCACAAACTGGGGAAATAGGTAAGCTAGACTGAAAGTTCAAAGTACCGCCAGAGTGTCTAACAGTACCACCTGAGGGTCCCCGGACCTCGACCCGTACCTCAGAAGATTGGCCTTCTGCCGATATGCCATGAGATCTAATTCCGGCTGACCTCCTTAAGAATTAAGCTGAATTATCTTGGATACCTCTGTTACCACTAAATAACTCCTCGTTCCTCCCTGATGAACTGAAGACATGTGTCCCACTGAAACTAGATCAAATGGACCAAGACTAACTGGGGCCAGACCAGAATAGCATTGAGATCGCACTCAATTTCCAGAATGAATTAAAGCAAGAACACACTCTGAGTCCAAAATTCCCTGAGCCTTTAGGGGACCATAGACTGGTCCCCCATCCTAGAAGGTTGGTGTCTGGTGTCACAGACAGCCAAGAATGGTCTGCGAAAGCAGGTTCCCTGGAAAGAAAGATCCAGAAACAACCCCCTTAAGAAAACCCTTGTCTCCTGCACTCTGAGGAGACAAATCCGTCGTTTCCCTGAGCATGATAACCTGCGGAGGTCCGCGAAGGAACCGAGCAAACGGGAAGATTTTCCATGCCACTACCATCAGCCCGATACCTCCATGCACTGAGCCACTAATGGCGAGGAGAAGACTGAAGAAATAGTCTAGAACAAAAAGGCTTTTAATTTCCTGACTTCCCTTCAGGAAAAACCTTAATTTACCTTCCTGCTTGATATCACAGAAAGGATAACAACAATTTCCATATGAAATCTTGCTTGAAAGATTGTGCGCTGGACTAGGTTGTCTTCAGAAAGAGCGCCCCAGCGATGCCCTATAACCCGAGCACCCGCCAACATCAAACCCAGAAATTCCGGGGAGCTGTGGCAAAGTCAAAGGACCAAGTCACATTTGGAATGCTTGCCTTCATAAAATGACCCTCCTGGATCAAAATAAAATTGGACACCAAGTTCAACACCAAGCAGGCAGCATCTGAGAGAAACTAGATTTAGATGAAGAAGGGACTCTGACTCAGAAGGTACCTCCCTCAGGTTCAGTCACCAAGTGGAGAGACAACATTATCAGGTGGTCTGCATACCAGATCCTGCCAGGCAACGCAAGAGGCTATTAGAATCCCCGCCCACTCTCTCCTGATGAATAGGAGCAATGACTCGTGAAGGAGAACAAACAGAGTAAACAGGCATGACAGACTGTAATCCAAGAAAAAAAACGCCTCAGAACATCTATCAGGCGCGGTCAGTGGATAACTGGACAATGAAATGCACCTTTGAAGCTAGGCGTTCTGCCGAAAACGCCCTCAGAAACCAACTCTAGACACCCCATTTGAGGATTTACCTAGAGAATACCTCCAAAGAAACCACTCCCCTGGAGGAAATATCTGTCTGTCTCAGATGTTCGATTTTCAAATGCCTGGAGAGAGGATGACAGACAGCAATTGTGAGTTTCCGCCCACTGAACAATCCAAGTTACCTTCTATACAGCAAGGAACCCTAGATCCTCCCAGTTGGTTGAAATAAACCATTGAGGTGACATTCCTCCGAACTAGAACCAAACTAAGAAACGAACTGAGACCAAGAGGCCAAGCTATCAGAGCAATGAACGATCGCTCTCTACTTCAGATATTAAAGAGAGGAGCAGACACTTCCGAATCCGTAATCTTAACAAGACCCCAGACCGCATACCAGCCCAGCAGGTTGGAATCCCATGGTCACATTACCCTGGAATATCTCAGAAGCGCAAGCCCTGAGATAGATATTCCTTAAAATTACTCGGTAGAGAGACTCTTGTCGACTGATCCATATCTATCCTTTGAGACCGATCCCGATGCTCTCTCCTTTTATGGAAATTAGCATCTGATGCTCTCTCCTAAACGAAACACTGAAAAGTTAAGGAGATTCAGCTGCTGTTAGATCCGAACTCCCAACTACTGGTTGTAAGAGTTAAGCCTGACAACAAAACTTGCTGTTGGCTAGACAGTAGCCTTCAGAGAAAGGAAAAAGGAATAAATCCTAGATATCCGACCTCTGTAAGAAAACTTCTTCTAAATACAGAGCCATAAAAATCCACCCCTTCAATTCCCATGAGAAAGAAGATTGGAAACAAATCTCTTGAAAAAGAGATAGCACGAAAGGAGGACGCACCTGAACTATATGTAGTCCAGGAAAGCACCCTTGAGCTACCCCAGGACCCTAAAGGCCCCTTCTTGGATGATGAAACTCATAAGCTAGAGAACAATAAACACACAGCCCTCCGGTCTATGTTCTTATGAACAGACCCGCCAGAACCAAATGAAGGTCAAGTACCAGAGAAAACTTGAGATAAATTACCCAGATCCCGTTCCCAAAAAGGAGCCTGGAACACTCTCACTCCCCGCAAGGAAACCGTCTGAATCCTGTTCAAGGAATGTTTCTCACTCGTACATGAATTTCAGAAATCGTATGATTGGATTCCAAACTCCTACTAAGGAAGAAAAGGAAAACTTTCCCTTAGACCTGCTCCCAGAAAAATCCGTTAGCCAGGTATTGTTCAGCCAAAACAAGTCCCAAGAAGGACTCATCCTTGAAAGGAATACGCCAGAAGGCATGATCTTGGAGGAAAAAATAGAACCTGCAAATGTAGCACTATAAGGCCTATAAAGCCTAGGCCTGTACCACTAAGTCACAGGTAGGCTTCCCAGCTGACCAAAACATTAGCCATAACGCCCACCGGCTTTACCTCCAAGCGTCATAATACAAGTAATTGCTCTAAATGAACAATTAAACCTCCTGCTTATCTATGGATCCGATAAAGGGGCAGGTACCCCTCTAAAGGGATCGAAGATCTCTGCGCCAAAGTAGCGAGGCCCCTCTCTACCCTTAGGCACCGTGCAATTAATGGAGACAGCGACAGAAAAATCCTTGAAAGACGTAAGACAGGGAGAAAGATATCCCTAGCTTATCCTATTCCTGTTGAGAATATCCAAGGTACGCCTAGAAAAGGCTTCACTCAAGGAAGGAACATCATATAAATGATAAAGTTCACAAAACTTTTCAAAGGTCGACAAAGACAGGGGTATCGATGTCGTCCCAAGTAGCCAACTACTTTAACAGTACACGAGGTGTGCAAGCATACATATGAAGGAAAAAAATACTCCAGCATCAGATGAAGGAATTATACTGCCCACATCTGAGATTTTTACTTAGGGAAGCCTACCAGTGAATTCCCCTCACCTGACTTAGGAGAAAGAGAGCAACCCAGTGTAGCAGATGAGAAGCAGAAACCTTACTATCCAAATATTCAAATGTCCTTTTGCATCTTTCCTGAGGAAAGGAAACGCAGATAAAGCCGCAGATATCGCATAGGATACCTGAGCTACAATTCTATAGGCAAATACACTCCTCCAAGAAGATTGAGAGGGACCGCAAGGGCACTGTATGCGACGCCAAAGAGGCTTGGGGACACCTTCACTTGATGAGAAGGTTGTGGCATTGCCTAAACCGCACCATCCAAGGAGACATGAGAAAACATGAAAAAATGAACTGTATTTCAGAGCAAGACATTAGATAAAACTAATTATTTGTCCCTGAAGGATATGAGGCTCTAAACAAAAAAAAAGGCTTAAATGTTCTTTCATATTATAGTCCACCAGCGCCCAAAAACATATATTAGAAGTCTGGGTAGATACTCCAGGAAGATATACACTAACCACAGTGGATAAAATTATAAAATAACAAGTTATTAAATCCTTAAACGGACAAATAAGGAAGCAACCATATAGGAATATCAATGTGGACAACAGTCTCCAGCTCCTAAAAAGGAATGCTCACTACACAGAATGGATATTAAATACAATGTGTACTGTCGTTTTAAGAGCAAAAAAAAAAGTTACTTTCATAACCCCTACACGGAACCTGCTTTTAGAATGAGGGGACAAGTAAGTCAGAGGCAGATAAAGCAGATCTCATACATTATAGGGCTTTATGGAACTTCAAAGCAGGAGTAGAATTGAATCCACAATATCGTTAACATTTTCTGTAAACAGAAAGCACGCAGCACCTCATCAGGGGAGAACATGCAAAATAAAAATCAACTCTGTAGGGAACACATCGTTAAGATTAGACTTCCTACATGATCAATCAGTTAGAAAAATTGGCTTAGTAATGCGCCACTTGGAAGACACTCCCTCTGCAAACGGAAGCAACGTATTAACAAAATTGCGCAGATAGAAACAGAATGCGCCCTCTCCAACTTATCTGAATTCCCGCCATTGAAAACGCTCTGCATACAGAGAAGTAACGATAAAAAAGACAGCCCTTGTACACAGCCCTTATATACAAGTCTCCAACCTGAGTAAATAAAGGAAGACATTAACCCCTTAACGACCAACAACGTATGGGGTACGTCCTGCAAAAAAATGCTGTTAACGACCAAGGACGTACCCCGTACATCGTTGGTCTTTGAAAGCCCTGGAAGGGAACAATTTTGTAATTTGATAGCATTTGACGGTGCAATGGTGGAAATATACCAAAATGCGACTAGATCAATACTTTGGGTTCTCTACTACACTACAGCTAAAATTAACCCTACAAGCTCCCTAATTAACCCCTTCACTGCTGGGCATAATACACGTGTGGTGCGCAGCGGCATTTAGCAGCCTTATAATTACCAAAAAGCAACACCAAAGCCATATATGTCTGCTATTTCTGAACAAAGGGGATCCCAGAGAAGTATTTACAACCATTTGTGCCATAATTGCACAAGCTGTTTGTAAATAATTTCAGTGAGAAACCTAAAATTGTGAAAAAATTTACTTTTTTTTAATTTGATCGCATTTGGCGGTGAAATGGTGGCATGAAATATACCAAGATGGGCCTAGATCAATACTTGGGGTTGTCTACTACACTAAAGCTAAAATTAATCATAGAAGCTCCCTACATGCTCCCTAATTAACCCCTTCACTGCTGGGCATAATACACGTGTGGTGCACAGTGGCATATATATACATACATGAATAATTTCAGTGAGAAACCTAAAGTTTGTGAAAAAATTTGTGAAAATGTGAATGATTTTTTTTATTTGATCGCATTTGGCGGTGAAATGGTGCCATGAAATATACCAAAATGATCCTAGATCAATACTTTGGGATGTCTTCTAAAAAATATATATACATGTCAAGGGATATTCAGGGATTCCTGAAAGATATCAGTGTTCCAATGTAACTAGCGCTAATTTAAAAAAAAAAAGTGGTTTGGAAATAGCAAAGTGCTACTTGTATTTATTGCTCTAAAATTTAGAAACTATTTAGCATGGGTGTTTTTTGGTGGTTGTAGATGTGTAACAGATTTTGGGGGTCAAAGTTAGAAAAAGTGTGTTTTTTCCATTTTTTCCTCATATTTTATAATTTTTTTAATAGTATATTATAAGATATGATTAAAATAATGGTATCTTTATAAAGTCCATTTAATGGCGAGAAAAACGGTATATAATATGTGTGGGTACAGTAAATGAGTAAGAGGAAAATTACAGCTAAACACAAACACCGCAAAAATGTAAAAATAGCCTTGGTCCCAAACGGACAGAAAATGGAAAAGGGCTGTGGTCATTAAGGGGTTAAGGAGACCTATGCCCTCTCAGCTATGTAACTTCCTTAAGTCTATTAGAAATAAGGAGCAAGCTCAATAACCTAAAGGGAGCCCTCCATTACAAGTGTTAATACACATGAGGCATAAGGGATTACTCAGATAAGCCTCTGAACGTACCAGAGAAAACACAAAATAACAGGGTATACTAGTATACAGGAAAATATTAACCCCTAGTCTCCATGTCACAATAGAGCCTTCTAAAAATATATCCTTCCAAGGATATATTATGTCCCAAAGAAAGCTGCAGTATATGTCATAAGTGCACAGTCCCCCTATATAGAAGAACAAAAGGCTCTTACCTGCAATCCAGCCGTCCAGCAGGAGGACAGTCTGACTGGTATGAGAGGAAGCCACTCCTAAAATAGACCTCAATGTAAACCTGCCTGGCAGCAGGGCAGCTCACCCGGTTTGAGAGGCATTTTCCCTCACATGGACCTGTGGAAAAAAAGAAAGACTGAGTAATCTTACTCAGGCTTTCAAGTTAGGGCAGCAACAACTACTTGGGAGGCGAAGTGAGGATTATACCCCACAAGTTCCCAATTGCTTAAAAGCCACCACTGCTCTACTGAAGAGACTGACATGGACTACGGCTAAAACCCAGGAAAGAGCAGAACAAGCTTGCTCTGCTTTAAAATAATAAACTCTTGATTGAAGAATCTTCTTTTCAAACACCTAAACTTTACCACCTCCTTGCTTTTAACGTAGGCAAAGAAAATGACTGGGAGTTGTGGGAAGGGAAGTGATATTTAACAGCTTTGCTCTTTGCCTCCTCCTGCTGTCCAGGAGTGATATTCCCAACAGTAATTAATTATGATCCATGGACTTGTGTCATTAGAAAGAAAAGGTTTTACAAACTTTATTGTATATATGCCTGGTGACATGTTATCTAGTCTGTATTAAAGGAACAGTCTACACCAGAATTTATATTGTTTTAAAAGATAGATAATCCCTTTATTGCCCATTCCATAGTTTTGCATAACCAACACGGTTATATTACTACACTTTTTACCTCTGTGATTATCTTGTTTCTAGGCTTCTGCAAACTACCCCCTTATTTCAGTTTTTTTGACAGACTTGCATTTTAGCCAATCAGTGCTGGCTCCTAGGTAACTCCACGTGCGTGAGTGCACAGTGTTATCTATATGACACACATGAACTAACACCCTCTAGTGGTGAAAAACGGTCAAAATGCATTTAGAAAAGAGGCGGCCTTCAAGGTCTAAGAAATTAGCAACTCCTTGGTTTAGCTTTCAACTAAGAATACCAAGAGTACAAAGCAAAATTGGTGCTAAAAGTAAATTGGAAAATTGTTTAAAATTACATGCCCTATCTGAATCATGAAAGTTTATTTTGGACTAGACTGTCCCTTTAAGGTATCAATCAGCTTATCAGAAAAATCTCTTTGTGACAGGACTAGACATTCAGTCTTGAGGCCTTGATGACAGAAAGGTCCTTACGAGAGAAGTTCTTTCCTGAGAGGAAGACATCAAGGCAGGCATGAGAACATTTGTATCAGGTCTGCATACCAAGACTTGGAAGGCCTTGTCAGAGCAATAAGAATTGCTGATGAGTATTCCTGTTTTCCTTTTAGCCATCGCCCTGAATTGCAGCAAAAATGGAAGGAAAAGATAAATAAGATTGAAAAGAAGAAGGAAGCACTAGAGAATCTATCAGATACATCCGAGTGTCTTGAGACCTGGCCCAATAGCAAGGAAGTTTGTGGTTCAAACAAGAATATATAAGGTCTATCTCTGGTAGAATCCATCTTCCCACTAGTCGATAATGTACCCCAGAAAGCAAACATAATTAGTAGGAAATAATGAGCTCTTTGAAAGACCACAATTGCCATACAGTGTGAAGAACAGCTTGCGTGAGAGTCACCAACACCACTTGAAGTGAAAGAGCCTTTATCAGAAGGTCATCTAGATATGGAAAAAACATAATTTATGTAATAACTTACCTGATAAATTAATTTCTTTCATGGTGGCAAAAGTCCATGAGCTAGTGACGTATGGGATATAATACCCAAGATGTGGAAGTCCACGAGTCACTAGAGAGGGGGGGGATAAAATAAAAAAAGCTATTTCCGTGGAGAAATTAAATAAAAAATAATCAAGTTTTTTTAATAATTCAAAAAACTTAAATCATAGGCACTAGAATCAAACCGAGACAGCTGCCTGAAGAACCTTTCTACCAAAAGCTGCTTCAGAAGAAGCAAAAACATAAAAAACATAATTTATGTAAGAACTTACCTGATAAATTCATTTCTTTCATATTAGCAAGAGTCCATGAGCTAGTGACGTATGGGATATACATTCCTACCAGGAGGGGCAAAGTTTCCCAAACCTCAAAATGCCTATAAATACACCCCTCACCACACCCACAAATCAGTTTAACGAATAGCCAGAAGTGGGTGTGATAAGAAAAAGTGCGAAGCATAAAAAATAAGGAATTTGAATAGTTGTGCTTTATACAAAAAAATCATAACCACCACAAAAAAATGGTGGGCCTCATGGACTCTTGCTAATATGAAAGAAATGATTTATCAGGTAAGTTCTTAACAAATTCATGTTTTCTTTCATGTAATTAGCAAGAGTCCATGAGCTAGTGACGTATGGGATAATGAATACCCAAGATGTGAATCTTCAATGCAAGAGTCACTAGAGAGGGAGGGATAAAATAAAGACAGCCAATTCCGCTGAAAAATAATCCACACCAAAACAAAGTTTAAATCAAATAATGAAAAAAACTGAAATTATAAGCAGAAGAATCAAACCTGAAACAGCCTGCCTGAAGTACTTTTCTACCAAAAACTGCTTCAGAAGAAGAAAACACATCAAAATGGTAGAATTTAGTAAAAGTATGCAAAGAAGACCAAGTTGCTGCTTTGCAAATCTGTATCAACCGAAGCTTCATTCTTAAATGCCCAGGAAGTAGAGACTGACCTAGTCGAATGAGCTGTAATCCCTTTGAGGCGGAGAATCTACCCGACTCAACATAAGCATGATGAATCAAAGACTTTAACCAAGATGCCAAGGAAATGGCAGAAGCTTCTGACCTTTCCTAGAACCCGAAAAGATAACAAATAGCCTAGAAGTCTTTCCTGAAAACTTTAGTAGCTTCAACATAATATTTCAAAGCTTCTAACTACATCCAAAGAATGCAACGATCTTTCCTTAGAATTCCTTAGGATTAGGACACAATGAAGGAACCACAATTTCTCTACTAATGTTGTTAGAATTCACAACCTTAGGTAAAATTTAAATGAAGTTCGCAACACCGCCTTATCCTGATGAAAAATCAGAAAAGGAGACTCACAAGAAAGAGCAGATAATTCAGAAACTCTTCTAGCAGAAAGAGATAGCCAAAAGAAACAAAACTTTCCAAGAAAGTAATTTAATATCCAGCAAATGCATAGGTTTCAAAACGGAGGAGCTTGAAGAGCCCCCAAAGAACCAAATTCAAACTCCAAGGAGGAGAAATTGACCTTAATAAAGGTTTTATACGAAGCAAAGCCTGTACAAAACAATGAATATCAGGAAGACTAGCAATCTTTCTGTGCAAAAAGAACAGAAAGAGCAGAGATTTGTCCCTTCAAGGAACTTGAGACAAACCTTTACTCCAAACCATCTGAAGAAACTGTAAAATTCTAGGAATTCTAAAAGATGCCAAGAAAATGATGAGAAGAACACCAAGAAAATGTAAGTCTTCCAGACTCGATAATATATCTTCCTAGATACAGATTTACGAGCCTGTAACATAGTAATAATTACGGAGCTCAGAGATACCTCTATGACTGAGAATCAAGCGTTCAATCTCCATACCTTCATAATTTAAGGATTTGAGATCCTGATGGAAAAAAGGACCCTTGCGATAGAAGGTCTGGTCTTAACAGAAGAGTCCCGGTTGGCAAGTAGCCATCCGGACAAGATCCGCATACCAAAACCTGTGAGGCATGCTGGAGCCACCAGAACAAACGAACGCTCCTTTAGAATCTTGGAAATCACTCTTGGAAGAAGAACTAGAGGCGGAAAGATATAGGCAGGATGATACTTCCAAGGAAGGGAGTGACAATGCAATCCACTGCTTCCACCTGAGGATCACTGGATCCTGGACAGAACCTGGAAGCTTCTTGTTAAGATGAGAAGCCATCAGAATCTATTTCTGGAAGTCCCACACAATTTGAACAATCTGAAGAAATACCTCTGGGTGAAGAGAGACCATTCGGCCCGGATTGTACCGTTTTGGCGACTGAAGATAATCCGCTTCCCAATAGTCTATACCTAGGGATATGAACCGCACGAAATTAGACAGGAGCTGGATTCCGCCCATACCAGTATTCGAGATACTTCTTTCATAGCCAGAGGACTGTGAGTCCCTCCTTGATGATTGACATATGCCACGGTTGTGACATTGTCCGTCTGAAAACAAATGAACGACTCTCTCTTTAGAAGAGGCCATGACTGAAGAGCTCTGAAAATAGCACAGAGTTCCAAAATGTTGATTGGTAATCTCGCCTCCTGAGATTCCCAAACCCCTTGTGCTGTCAGAGACCCCCAAACAGCTCCCCAACCTGTCAGACTTGCATCTGTTGAGATCACAGTCCAGGTCGGAAAAACAAAAGAAGCCCCCTGAACTAAACGATGGTGGTCTGTCCACCACGTCAGAGAGTGTTGTACAATCGGTTTTAAAGATATTAATTGAGATATCTTTGTATAATCCCTGCACCACTGGTTCAGCATACAGAGCTGAAGAGGTCGCATGTGAAAACGAGCAAAGGGGATCGCGTCCGATGCAGCAGTCATAAGACCTAGAATTTCCATGCATAAGGTTACCGAAGGGAATGATTGTGACTGAAGGTTTCGACAAGCTGAAACCAATTTTAGACGTCTCTTGTCCGTCAGAGACAGAGTCATGGACACTGAATTTATCTGGAAACCCAAAAAGGTTACCCTTGTCTGAGGAATCAACAAACTCTTTGGTAAATTGATCCTCCAACCATGTTCTTGAAGAAACGATACAAGTCGATTCGTATGAGATTCTGCTAAATGTGAAGACTGAGCAAGTACCAAAGATATCGTCCAATCAGGAAATACCACAATACCCTGTTCTCTGATTACAGATAGAAGGGCACCGAGAACCTTTGTAAAAATCCTTGGAGCTGTTGCTAGGCCAAACGGCAGGAGCCACAAACCTGGTAATGCTTGTCTAGGAAGAGAATCTCAGAAACTGATAGTGATCTGGATGAATCGGAATATGCAGATATGCATCTTGTAAATCTATTGTGGACATATAATGCCCTTGCTGAACAAAAGGCAGAATAGTCCTTATAGTTACCATTTTGAATGTTGGTATCCTTACATAACGATTCAATATTTTTAAATCCAGAACTGGCCTGAAGGAATTCTCCTTCTTTGGTACAATGAAGAGATTTGAGTAAAACCCCAGCCCCTGTTCCAGAACTGGAACTGGCATAATTACTCCAGCCAACTCTAGATCTGAAACACATTTCAGAAATGCTTGAGCCTTCACTGGATTTATTGGGACACGGGAAAGAAAAAATCTTCTTGCAGGAGGCCTTATCTTGAAGCCTATTCTGTACCCTTGTGAAACAATGTTCTGGATCCAAAGATTGTGAATCGAATTGATCCAAATTTCTTTGAAAAAACGTAATCTGCCCCCTACCAGCTGGGCTGGAATGAGGGCCGCACCTTCATGTGGACTTGGGAGCTGGCTTTGGCTTTCTAAAAGGCTTGGATTTATTCCAGACTGGAGATGGTTTCCAAACTAATACCGCTCCTGTAGGGGAAGGATCAGGCTTTTGTTCCTTATTGTGACGAAAGGAACGAAAACGATTAGCAGACCTAAATTTACCTTTAGATTTTTTAACCTGTGGTAAAAAAGTTCCTTTCCCCCCAGTAACAGTTGAAATAATAGAATCCAATTGTGAACCAAACAATTTATTACCCTGGAAAGAAAAGGAAAGCAAAGTTGACTTAGAAGACATATCAGCATTCCAAGTTTTAAGCCATAAAGCTCTTCTAGCTAAAATAGCTAAAGACATATACCTGACATCAACCCTAATGATATCAAAGATGGCATCACAAATAAAGTTATTAGCATGTTGAAGAAGATTAACAATGCTATGAGTATTATGATCTGTTACTTGTTGTGCTAAAGCTTCCAACCAGAAAGTTGAGGCTGCAGCAACATCCGCCAAAGATATAGCAGGTCTAAGAAGATTACCTGAACATAAGTAAGCTTTTCTTAGAAAGGATTCAATTTTCCTATCTAACGGATCCTTAAAGGAAGTACTATCTGCTGTAGGAATAGTAGTACGTTTAGCAAGAGTAGTAGAGATAGCCCCATCAACCTTAGGGATTTTGTCCCAAAACTCTAAACTGTCAGATGGCACAGGATATAATTGCTTAAAACGTTTAGAAGGAGTAAAAGAATTACCCAAATTATTCCATTCCCTAGAAATTACTTCAGAAATAGCATCAGGGACGGGAAAAACCTCTGGAATAACTACAGGAGGTTTAAAAACCGTATTCAAACGTTTAGACTTAGTATCAAGAGGACCAGATTCCTCTATTTCTAATGCAATTAAGACTTCTTTAAGCAAAGAACGAATAAATTCCATTTTAAATAAATATGAAGATTTATCAGTATCAACCTCTGAAACAGAATCCTCTGAACCAGAGAAATCATTATCAGAATGATGATGTTCATTTAAAAATTCATCTGAAAAATGAGAAGTTTTAAAAGACCTTTTTACGTTTACTAGGAGGAGGAATAACAGACATAGCCTTCTTAATAGATTTAGAAACAAAATCTCTTATGTTAACAGGAACACCCTGAATATTAGATGTTGATGGAACAGCAACAGGTAATGGAACATTACTAAAGGAAATATTATCTGTATTAACAAGTTTGTCATGACATTCATTACAAACAACAGCATCAGGTAGATCCAGCATCAGGCAGCAATTTTCCAGAAGTATCTTCTGATTCAGGGTCAATCTGAGACATCTTGCAATATGTAATAGAAAAAACAACATATAAATCAAAATTGATCAAATTCCTTAAAAGACAGTTTCAGGAATGGGAAAAAATGCCAATGAACAAGCTTCTAGCAACCAGAAGCAAATAAACAATGAGACTTAAATAATGTGGAGACAATAATGACCCCATATTTTTTAGCGCCAAAAAAGACGCCCACATTATTTGGCACCTAAATGCTTTAAGCGCCAAAAATGACGCCACATCCGGTAACGCCGACATTTTTGGCGCAAAAACGTCAAAAAAATTACGCAACTTCCGGCGACAAGTATGACGCCGGAAATGACAAAGAAAATTTTTGCGCCAAAAAAGTCTGCGCCAAGAATGACGCAATAAAATGAAGCATTTTCAGCCCCCGCGAGCTAACAGCCCTCAGAGAAAAAGTCAAATTTTAAGGTAAGAAAAATTGATTATTTCAAATGCATTATCCCAAATAATGAAACTGACTGTCTGAAATAAGAATGTTGAACATCCTGAATCAAGGGCAAATAAATGTTTAAATAACTTATATTTAGAACTTTATATAAAAGTGCCCAACCATAGCTTAGAGTGTCACAAAAATAAGAACTTACTTACCCCAGGACACTCATCTACATGTAGTAGAAAGCCAAACCAGTACTGAAACGAGAATCAGTAGAGGTATGGTATATATAAGAGTATATCGTCGATCTGAAAAGGGAGGTAAGAGATGAATCTCTACGACCGATAACAGAGAACCTATGAAATAGACCCGTAGAAGGAGATCATTGAATTCAAATAGGCAATACTCTCTTCACATCCCTCTGACATTCACTGCCCACTGAGAGGAAACCGGGCTCCAGGCCTGCTGCGAAGCCGCATATCAACGAAGAATCTAGCACAAACTTACTTCACCACCTCCATGGGAGGCAAAGTTTGTAAAACTGATTTGTGGGTGTGGTGAGGGGTGTATTTATAGGCATTTTGAGGTTTGGGAAACTTTGCCCCTCCTGGTAGGAATGTATATCCCATACGTTCACTAAGCTCATGGACCTCTTGCTAATTACATGAAAGAAATGGTAAAATGTATGCAAAGAAGACCAAGTTGGCTGCTTTGCAGATTTGATCAACTGAAAGCTTCATTCTTCAAAAGCCCAAGATATGGCAACCTGAGGCTTTCTGACCTAGAAGTCTTCCTGAAATCTTTAGTAGCCTCATCATAATATTTCAAAGCTCTTACACCCATCCAAAGGATGCAAAAGAACTTTCAAAAGTATTCTTAGAATTAGGACACAAGGAAGTTGTGAATTCACAACTTTAGGCAAAAATTTAAACAAAAGTCCGCAAAACAGTTTATCTTGATGGTAAATCAGATAAGGAGACTCGCAAAAGAGAGAGCAAACAATTCAGAAACTCTTCTAGCAGAAGAGATAGCCAAGAGAAATAACACTTTCCAAGAAAGTGATTTAATGTCCAAAGAATGCATAGGCTCAAAAGGAGGAGCCTGCAAAGTCTTTAACACCAAATTTAGACTCCAAGGAGGAGATATAGATTTAATAAGAGGTTTTAATATGGTCAAGGCCTGTAAGAAACAGTGAACATCAGGAAGATTAGCAATCTTTCTGTGAAATAAAACAGAAAGAGCAGACATTTGTCCTTTCAAAGTATTGGCAAACAAACCTTTATCCAAACCATCCTGAAGAAACTGTAGAATCCTAGGAATTCTAAAAGAATGCCAAGAAAAATCATAAGTGGAACACCATGAATATAGGTTTTCCAAACCTTGTGATATATTTTCCTTGAAACAGGCTTACGATCCTGTATCATAGTGTTAGTCATAGAGGTTTCTCTATCTCAATTTGAGATCCGGATGGAATAATGGGCCTTGAGACAGAAGGTCTGGTCTTAAAGGAAGTGACCAAGGTTGTCAACTAGACATTTGGACAAGGTCTGCATACCAGAACCTGTGAGGCCATGCTGGTGCTATCAGAAACACTATACGATTGTTCCATTATGATCTTTGAGATCACTCCCAGAGGTGAAAAAATGTAAGCAGGTTGGTAAAACCATGGAACTGCTAGAGCATTCATCAATTCAGCCTGAGGATCTCTGGACATGGAGAGGTATCTGGGAAATTTTCTTGTTTAGACAAGAGGCCATCAAATCTATGTCTGGAAGACCCCCCATCTGCACAATCTGATAGAACACATCTGGATGGAGAAATCACTCCCGGATGTAGAATCTGATGGCTGAGATAATCCACTTCCAAACTGTCTACACCTGGAATATGAATCGCAGTTAATAGACAAGAAGTTGGATTCAGCCCAAGAAAGTATTAGAGACACTTTTTTCATTGATAGGGGACTGCGAGTCCCCCTTGATGATTGGACATTATGCACTGTTGTGACATTGTCTGTTTGAAACCGAATATACAGTTCTTTCTTTAATAGAGGCCAAGCCCTGAAGAGCTCTTAAAAATAGCACAGAGTTCTAATATGATTGGTAACCTCGCCTCTCGAGGATTCCAAACTCTTGTGCTGTCAGAGATACCCAGACAGCTCCCCAACCTGTGAGACTTGCATCTGTTGTGATCACAGTCCAGGTTGGACAAACAAATAAGGTGATGGTTTAACACCAAGTCAGAGAGTTAAGTGTTGGGATTTAAGTATATCAGTTGTGATATCGGAGTATAATCCCTGCCACATTGGTGCAACATGCAAAGCTGTAGAGGTCTCATATGAAAACAAGCAAAACGGATCACGTCCGATGCTGCAATTATGAGACCTAAAACTTCCATGCACAAAGCCACTGAAGGGAATAAGAGACTGAAGGTTTAAACAAGCTGAAACGAATCTCAAACGTCTCTGTTCCTGTAAGAAAAAGAGTCATGGACACCTGAATCTATCTGGAAACCTAATAAGGTTCCCTTGTCTGAGGAATCAAGAAAACTCTTTGGTAAATTAATCCTCCAAAACATGTCTTTAAAGAACAACAGAATTTTGTATCTAAATGAAAAAGACTGAGTTAAGTACCAATATATCGTCCAAATAAGGAAATGCCGCAATACCCTGCTCTCTGATTACAGATAGAAGGGCACCTAAAACTACTGAGAATATTCTTGGTGCTGTTGCAGGCCAAAGGAAAGAGCGACAAATTGGTAATGCTTGTTTAGAAAAGAGAATCTCTGAAAATATAGTGATCTGGATGAATCGAATTGTGAAGGTAAGCGTCCTTTATGTCTATTGTGGGCCATGAAGTGACATTGCTGAACAAAAGGCAGAATAGATCCTTATAGTCACCATCTTGGGACTCTTACAAAACGATTTAAAGTTTTCAGATCCAAATCGGTCAAAGAATTTTCCTTCTCTTGGTACAGAAGAATAGATTTGAATTAAAAAAAACAATCCTTGTTTTCTACTGTGGAACCGGGATAATTACCCTGAAAAAGTTCTAGATCTGAAACACATTTCAGAAAGACTTGAGCTTTTACTAGGTTTTTTGTAACTATGGTAAGAAAGAATCTTCCCAAAGGAGGTCTTATTCTGAATCCTATTCGACACCCCTGAGAAATTATATTATGAATCCACTGATTTTGGACAGAGTCTGTCCAAACTCTTTGAAATAGCTTTAGTCTGCCCCCTACCAAGAAGAACTGGCTTGAGGGCCGCACTTTCAAGTAGGTTTACGGGCAGGATTTGGTTTCTTATAAGGCTTGGATTTCTTCCAATTCGGATATGGCCCTCCAATTAGAGCCAGAGACCTTAGGGGAAAGGGTGTTTTTCTGTTCTCTATTCTGACGAAAGGAACGAAAATGATTGGGTGCTTTAAAATTTACCCTTAGATTTCTTGTCTTGGGGTAGAAAAACTCCCTTACCCTCAGTAACAGTGGAGATAATAGAATCCAATTGTGAACCAAAAAGATTTTTACCTTGAAAAGAGAGAGAGATAATAATCTAGTTTTATATACCATGTCAGCATTCTAAGATTTAAGCTCTTCTAGTTAGAATAGCTAAAGACATGGATTTGACATTGATCTTCCTAACATCAAATATAGCATCACAAATAAAATGATTTGCATGTTGAAGTAAAACAATGTTAGATCATTCAGAATTTGAAGACAACTGCTGTGCTAAACTGTCCAACCAAAAAATAGAACCAGCAGCAACATCAGCCATAGATATAACAGGTCTAAGAATATAGCCAGTATGTAAATATGCCCTTTTTGGATAAGATTCAAGCTTCCTATCTAAAGGATCCATAGGCCAAACGGATGATGCTTTTCAGCCAAAAGGAAAGAGAGGTAGCAGTTGCTTTCTGACCTCTCCTCTTACCAGAATAGATAACATGCAAGGAATATGTTTGTCTGAAATCCTTAGTTGCTTGTAAATATAGAACCTTAAAAGCCCCGAACTCACTTCAAGATTGTGTAACAGACATTCCTTCTTCGAAGAAGGATTAGGACACAGAGAAGGAACAAACTATTTCCTGGTTAATATTCTTGTTAGAAACAACTTTAGGAAGAAACCAGGTTTGGTACGCAAAACTACCCTTATCTGCGTGGAACCAACAGGTAAGGTGAATCACACTGCAAGGCAGATAATTCAGAGACTCTTCGAGCAGAAGAAATAGCTACCAAAAAACAAAACTTTCCAAGATAACAACTTATATCTTATGGAATGTAAAGGTTCAAACGGAACCCCTTGAAGAACTGAAAGACCAGATTTAGACTCCACTGGCGGAGCCACGGATTTATAAACAGGCCTTGATTCTGACTAAAGCCTCGAGTAAACGCTGATTTTTGAACGTCTGGTACCTCAGCCAGACGCTTGTGTAAAAGGATAGACAGAGCAGATATCTGTCCTTTTAAGGAAACTAGCTGACAATACTTTCTCCATCCATCTTGGAGGAAAGACAATATCCTGGGAATCCTAATCTTACTCCATGAGTAACCCTTGGATTCACACCAACAAAGATATTTCCGCCATATCTTAAGGTAGATTTTCCTGGTGACAGGCTTTCTAGCCTGAATCAGAGTATCTATAACTGACTCAGAGAAACCACGCTTTGATAGAATTAAGCGTTCGATCTCCAAGCAGTCTCAGACGGCAGAGAAATTAGATTTGTATGCTTGAACGGACCCTGTATTAGAAGATCCTGCCTCAATGGCAATGTCCATGGGGGGCAGATGACATGTCCACTAGGTCTGCATACCAAGTCCTGCGTGTCCACGCAGGCGCTATCAGAAACCACACCAAAGCCTTCTCCTGCTTGATTCTGGCGGACCAGACGAGGTGAAGAGGAAACGGTGGAAAAACTAAGCCAGATTAAAGGACCAAGGCGCTGCTAGAGCATCTATTAATACCGCCTTGGATCCCCGGGACCTGGACCCGTAGAGAGGGAAGTTTGGTGTTCTGACGGGACGCCATCAGATCCAACTCTGGGGTGCCCCATAGCTGAGTCAGCTGGGCAAATACCTCTGGGTGGAGTTCCCACTCCCCCGGGTGAAAAATCTGACGACTTAGAAAATCTGCCTCCCAGTTGTCTACTCCTGGGAATGTGAATTGCTGAGAGATGGCAGGAGTGATCCTCCGCCCACCTGATTATTTTGGTTACTTCCGTCATCGCTAGGGAACTCTTTGTTCCCCCCCCTGATGATTGACGTAAGCTACAGTCATGATGTTGTCCGACTGAAATCTGATGTATTTGGCCGCAGCTAGTTGAGGCCATGCCTGAAGAGCGTTGAATATCGCCCCTCAGTTCCAGAATGTTTATCAGGAGAAGAGTTTCTTCCCGAGACCATAAGCCCTGAGCTTTCAGGGAGTCCCAGACCGCACCACAGTCTACACAGACTGGCGTCGGTCGTTACAATGATCCACTCTGGCCTGCAGAAACATATTCCCTGAGGACAGGTGATCCTGAGACAACCACAGAGAAGAGAATCTCTGGTCTCCCGGTCCAACTGAATTTGAGAGACAAATCTGCATAATCCCCATTCCACTGTTTGAGCATGCATAGTTGCAGTGGTCTGAGGTTGTAATCCGAGCAAGAAGGGGACTATGTCCATTGCTGCTACAATTAATCCGATTGTCTCCATGCCACTGAGCTACTGATGGCCGGGGAATGGAATGAAAGAGTCGGCAAGTAGTTAAGAGTTTTAACTTTCTGACCTCCGTCAGAAATATTTTCATTGCTACCGAGTCTATTAAGAGTCCCTAGGATGGGAACCCTTGTGAGAGGGGAAAGAGAAACTCTTTTTGATGTTCACCTTCCACCCATGAGACCTCAGAAAGGCCAATACAATCTCCGTGTGGGACTTAGCTGTTTGGAAAGACGGCCTGCGCTGAATTAGCTGCCGTCTAGGTAAGGTGCCACTGCTATGCCCCGCGGCCTTAGGACCGCCAGGAGGGACCCTAGCACCTTTGTGAAAATTCTGGGAGCAGTGGCTAAGCCGAAGGGAAGAGCCACAAACTGGTAATGCTTGTCCAGAAAAGCGAACCTGAGAAACTGGTGATGATCTTTGTGGATAGGAATGTGTAGGTATGCATCCTTTAGATCCCACGGTAGTCATATAGACCTTCCTGGATCATTGGTAAGATTGTCCCGAATGGTCTCCATCTTGAATGATGGGACTCTGAGGAATCTGTTTAGAATTTTAGATCCAGGATGGGTCTGAAAGTTCCCTCTTTTTTGGGAACCACAAAGAGGTTTGAGTAAAAACCCAACCCTTGTTCCGCAATTGGAACTGGGTGGATCACTCCCATTGTAAGTAGCTCTTCTACACAGCGTAAAAACGCCTCTTTCTTTGTCTGATCTGTAGACAGACTGAGAAATGTGGAACCTTCCCCTTGGGGGAGAGTCCTTGAATTCTAGAAGATATCCTTGGGATACAATCTCTAATGCCCAAGGATCGTGTACATCTCTTGCCCAGGCCTGAGCGAAGAGAGAGAGTCTGCCCCCTACTAGATCCGGTCTCGGATCGGGGGCTACCCCTTCATGCTGTCTTGGTGGCAGCTGCAGGCTTTTTGGCCTGTTTACCCTTATTCCAGCCCTGGTAAGGTTTCCAGGTTGCCTTGGGCTGTAAAGAGTTACCCTCTTGCTTTGCAGCCGGAGAGGATGAAGCGGGGCCGTTCCTGAAATTACGAAAATTAGCTTTGTTCTTTGTCTTAAAGGGCTTGTCCTGAGGGAGAGCATGGCCTTTTCCCCCGGTGATTTCTGAAATAATCTCTTTCAATTCAGGCCCGAAGAGGGTCTTTCCTTTGAAAGGAATGTTCAAAAGCTTGGATTTAGACAACACATCGGCCGACCAGGACTTTAGCCATAGCGCCCTGCGCGCCAAAATGGCGAAACCTGAATTTTTCGCCGCTAACTTAGCTATTTGGAAAGCGGCGTCAGTGATAAAAGAATTAGCTAGCTTTAGAGCCTTAATTCTATCCATAATTTCCTAATATGAGGTCTCCGTCTGGAGCGAGTCTTCCAGCGCCTCAAACCAGAAAGCAGCTGCAGTAGTTACAGGAATAATGCAGGCAATAGGTTGGAGAAGAAAACCTTGTTGAACAAAAATTTTCTTAAGTAAACCCTCTAATTTTTTTTATCCATAGGGTCTTAAAAGCACAACTATCTTCAATTGGTATGGTTTGCGTTTAGCAAGTGAAGAAACAGCCCTCTCCACCTTAGGGACCGTCTGCCACGAGTCCCACACGGGGTCAGATATGGGGAACATTTTCTTTAAAAAACAGGAGGGGGAACAAAGGGGACACCTGGTCTATCCCACTCCCTAGTAACGATATCCGCAATCCTCTTAGGGACCGGAAACGCATCAGTGTAAACAGGGACCTCTAAGTACTTGTCCATTTTACACAATTTCTCTGGGACACCAAAGGGTCGCAGTCATCCAGAGTAGCTAATACCTCCTGAGCAAAACGCGGAGGTGTTCTAGTTGTAAATTTAAAAGCCAATGTATCTGCATCTGTCTGAGAAGGAACCCTTCCTGAATCATAGACTTCTCCCTCAGACATCAAATCCCTCACTCTCACTTTGCAGAGCGTTGTGAGGGTATATCTGATACAGCTACCAAAGCGTCAGAATGCTCATAATCTGTTCTTAAAATGGAGCTATCACGCTTTGCCAGGTAACACAGGCAGTTTAGATAAGAAAGCTGCAAGACAATTATCCATGACTGGCCGCTTAAGTCTTGTAATATAAAGGGTAGACGCACTAGAGGTACTAGGCGTCGCTTGAGCGGCGTAACTGGTTGTGACACTCGGGGAGAAGCAGACGGGCTACCCTCGTTACCTTCAGTCTGAGAATCATCTTGGGCTACATTCTTAAGTGCAACAATATGATCTTTAAAGTGTATAGACATATCAGTACAAGTGGGACACATTCTGAGAGGGGGGTTCCACCATGGCTTCTAAACACATTGAACAAGGATTTTCCTTGGTGTCAGACATGTTTAACAGACTAGTAGTATACACAAACAGGCTTGAAAATCACTTTAATCAAGTAAAAAAACACAATTTGAAAAAACGTTACTGTGCCTTTAAGAGATAAAAAAGGCACACAATTTTGCAAAACAGTGAAAAATGCAGTAATCCTTTTGAAATTTTCACAGTATGTACCTAGAGCCTAGTAAGGATTGCACCACAAGTACCAAAACGATTGACCCCTTAATGCCCAAATCGGTGCAGCCTAAAGCCAACACCCGGTTAAAATTTACTACAGCACCCTGCCACAGCACTGCTGTGGCCCTACCTGCCCTGCCCTTAGGGACCAGATTTGGGGGAATATAGCTTCCTTTAGGCCCTCAAACAGGCAGCAGGACCCTCCATGTGAAGCAGCATGAACTTCTATTTAATTCTAACTGCGCATCTGAGGCGCGAAATTAGGCCCCTCCCACTCTACTTCCGGAGCTATGAGGCCTAAGAAATCACTCCAAAGTTAATAAAAAAATAGCCATGTGGTAGTAACCCCAGAAAGAACCCAAAAGGACTTTCAAAGTGTCTTTTTTCCTAAAGAAAATTATCGATTGCCCTGCATTAGTGTCACCAGCATAATTAGCCCTGTTATGTAAGCATTCAATTCCTTACTAAGTCTCTGAACATAGCTTACCCTCCCCTCATGGGGATATTGTCAGTCTCTTCTAGCATTATCTCAGCCTTGTCCTAGAAATAAATGACTGAACATACCTTACTGCAGTTCCCCTGCAAACTGTTCCCACCCAACTGAAGTTTTCTGGTACTATCTCAGTCCTGTGTGGGAACAGCAGTGGATTTTAGTTACAACATGCTAAAATCATTTTCCTCTCAGGCAGAAATCTTCATCCCTTTTCTGCTAGAGAGTAAATAGTACAAACCGGTACCATTAAAATAAAATTTTGATTGAAGATAATAAAAACTACAATTCTAACTCCACATTCACTTTTACCCTCCCGTAGAGAGACCCTAGTGCTTAGAGCCGGCAAAGAGAATGACTGGGGGGTGGAGCTAGAGGAGGGAGCTATATGGACAGCTCTGCCGTGTGCTCTATTTGCCACTTCCTGTAGGGAAGGAGAATATCCCACAAGTAAAGGATGAATCCGTGGACTGGATACACCTTACAAGAGAAAGGGTTGTTGCCGTATTGGTCCAATATTCCTTTAGTAGATTGTGATACCTTTTAAAGGACCAACAAAATTAAGTTTTTTGTTATTCCATTCCTGTGAGATCTTAAAAGCGTATAGAATAAAAAACAAAACTTTGACTTTGTTGGAAACATTACAAGGTATCACAATCTACTAAAGGAATCTAGATATGGAGCACAACTGATTTTTCCTTAGCTTGCGTCACTGACAAAAAGGTTCCCCAGTACTTTGTAAACACTGTGGGAGCCGTGGTTTGTTTCACTCCTTAGAAATTTAAATCAAGAACAAGGGAGGTAGGTGGGCTGCTTAATTCAGAAATAGCTGAGTGATTGTACTCCTTAAATTTAGGAGACATTTCAGTGAGAATTCCTGGGGTATAAATTTTGGGCAACTGCAGACCCCTGGAAAGTCTGGGAATAAGAAAACGTTGGAGTATGCCCGATCAAGAGTTAGCCAATGACTCCTGCACAAGAAGTGCATAGCATGAGCAGGCGGACACAAAAAATTATCCTAACAGGGCTTGCAAATAGTTAAATGGTCAGTAAAATCACTGCTTCCAAAACGGTTGGTGGACAGTCCAAAGACCTGAGCTGCACCCACTTGCTCCACATTAAATGATAAAGGTTTACAAGTCAGGAAAAAACGCTGGCATATTAGAAGATAGCTAACAAATGTTTAATAGTCAATGGCATAGAAATTAACCCCTAGGGGTAATGATAGTTCAGCAATATAATAGGGTACAATGTATAACCGAGTCCCTTGATAGGGAATACAGTGAGGTAAACTGTTGTGAATATTTTGCAGCCCCTTCAATAAGTACATAATAAAGTAAGCAAATAACCCTGCAGCATAAAGTCAAGCTCTGTTAAGACAAATTGAGTTTAGCACTTCCACTGCCTCTGAATACCTATACCAAAAGGAGAAACACATCATTTATGTCAGAACTTACCTGATAAATTCATTTCTTTCATAGTGGTAAGAGTCCATGAGCTAGTGACGTATGGGATATACATTCCTACCAGGAGGGAACAAAGTTTCTTAAACCTCAAAATGCCTATAAATACACCTCCCACGACACTCATCACATTAGGTTTAACGTATAGCCAAGTAGTGAGGTGTAAAAAGGAGTAAAAAAGCATACAAAAAGAGGAACTGGAAAAAAAAAGTGCTTTTATACTAAAAAAAAATCATAACCACCAAAAAATAGGATGGGTCTCATGGACTCTTGCCACTATGAAAAAAATGAATTTATCATCAGGTAAATTCTTACATAAATTATGTTTTCTTTCATGTAAGTGGCAAGAGTCCATGATCTAGTGACGTATGGGATATAATACCCAAAGATGTGTTAGTCCACAGAGTCACTAGAGAGGGAAAGATAAAATAAAAAACAGCTATTTCCGCTGAGAAATTAAATTCAAATATTACATTTTTCATAAAAATTATAAAAACCACAAATCACAGGCACTAGAATCAAACAGACGGCTGCCTGAAGAACCTTTCTAACCAAAGACTGGCTTCAGAAGAACAAATCAAAAAGGTAACATTTTTGCAAAAATATACAAAGATCAAACTGCTGCTATGCAAATTTGGATCATCAGAAGCTTCATTCTTGAAAATCCAAGATATAGCGACTGATCTAGTAGAATGAGCTGTAATATGCTGAGGCAAATACTGCACCTCCTCCTCCAAATAAGGTTTGAAAATCAAAAGCTCCGACCAAGATGCCAAGGAAATTGCAGAAGCTTTCAGACTTTCTGCAATCAGAAAAAATAACAAATAGACTAGAAGTCTTACTGAAATCTAAGTAGTTTCAACATAATATTGCAAAATTCTTACCACATTCAAAGAATGATAAGACCCCTTAGAAGTATTCCTAGGATATAGGACACAAAGAAGAAACAATAATCTCTTCATTAATTTTGTTAAAAATTCACAACCTAATGCAAAAAAATGTAAGACATATCTCGCAAAACAGATTATCTTAATGGAAATTAGATAAGGAGATTTACAAGAGAGAACAGGCAATTCATAAACTCTTCTAGCAGAAGAGAAAACCAAAGAAATAACACTTTCCAAGAAAGTAGATAAATAACCAAAGAATGCAGAGGGGCATATTTATCAAGCTCCGAATGCAGGCTCGCCAGAAACAGCAGTTATGAAGCAGCGGTCACAAAGACCGCTGCTCCATAACCTGTCCGCCTGCTCTGAGCAGGCGGACAGACATCATCAGAAATCAACCCAATCGAGTACAATCGGGTTGATTGACACCCCCTGCTGGCGGCCTATTGGCCGCGAGTCTGCAGGGGGGCGGCGTTTGCACCAGCAGCTCTTGTGAGCTGCTGGTGCAATGCTGAATACGGAGAGCGTATTGCTCTCCGCATTCAGCGAGGTCTGTCGGACCTGATCCGCAGTGTCGGATCAGGTCCGACAGACCTTGATAAATAGAAGCCAGAGACTCCAAAAGGAAAAACATGCAAAAAATAGAAAAACAAATCGAGACTCCAAGGAGGAGAAATTGATTTAATAACAGGCTTGATACGAAACAAAACCTGAAACAAACAGTGAAAATCAGGAAGCTGAACAATCTGTCAAATTTGAAAAACTGGCGTTAGAATTTTTTTTACTTAAACTACTCAAAACATAAATTCCATAATGAGTGTGTCTTAAAAATATTATACATACTTACCAGAAGACACCCATCCACATATAGCAGACAGCCAAACCAGTACTGAAAAATATCAGCAGAGGTAATGGTATAGGAGTATAACGTCAATCTGAAAAGGGAGGCAGGGTATGAATCCCTGCAACTGATTACAGAGAGCCTTTGAAAAGATTTCCCATGGGTAAAACCACTAAATTAACAGGCAATACTCCCTTCATATCCCTCTGACAAACACTGTAATCGGAGTCTCTGAGTGGAATTGGGCTTCAAAATGCTTAGAAGAAATCAAGCACATCTCACTTCACCACCTCCATAGGAGGCAAAGTATCTAAAACTAAGGTATGAGTGTGGTGGGAGGTGTGTTTATAGGCATTTTGAGGTTTGGGAAACTTTGCCCCCTCCTGGTAGGAATGTATATCCCATACGTCACTAGCTCATGGACTCTTGTCACTTACATGAAAGAAATGGCTACCGCACCTTAGGTATGGAAAAGGAGATGCCAGCAAAATTGTAATCCCCTGCTCAACAGTGCTGTCCAAAAGTCTCAACACTGGATCCTGGCATAAGAAGGGTATTTTAAAAAAATGTCAATATAGCAGGGGAAAGAAGTAATGGCTGCTTCAGTGCTAAACCAGTTAGCTCTAAGAGACAGTACCTCAAAAATTACATAAAATTTAGAAATGCCTAAAATAAGCCCAATTTGTAATTTAAGATATGTGGTGTGTAAATCTCCCCATGCTATGTGAATCATGTAAAGAGCCTATGGGCTAAGAGGTCCTTACCAGTTAGAACCTGTATCTACTCACCTCAGTTCCAGAATAATATATCCAGTAGATGAGCCCATCCGAAGCAGTGCAAGTAGGGTGCCAAGGATCTGTTAAAGTGCAGCCACTCTAAGCCAGGAGATTGGCGGATAAATCCACATTTTGCCTGGGGGCACAACACCAGCACTTTGTAGACCAGGAGAGTGGTGGATACATCCAAATTCCACCCTGGAGGCCTGTGAAGATCTTCACTGCCTGGCTGGAAACTCATGTCTACCAATGAGTACTCTTTGTAGGCTGTCTAAAGAGGAAATAGGGCCTCAAGTAGGTTAGAGAATCCCTTAATGCATCTTGTAGATCAGCACTTCAGAACTCCCCTCAATCGATCACGGAGAAAAACAATTGAATGAAGGATTGTGTAGGGGTGTTTTGCCTCTTCCTAATGGACAGGGAGTGTAAATCCCACGTGTTGATCTTGACTCTAAAACGTCTTATGAAAGAAAAAACAAACAATAGTGGTTTAAAAATTATGGTATTGGATTGGATCCCTCCTGATTGTTCTAAAAACAGATTGAGGAGTCTGAGACGAGAAACCTTCTGGATTCACGAACTCAGAACTCTCAATACTGAGAATCCCAAAGGTCTCAATATTGATTTGGATTTTCAGGCTTTCATGTAAGCCATTAAGATTGTCCCATCTAATAGTTACTAGTTATCTCACGTTAGTGTAGGTTGAAGTTTGAGGGCACACTGGCAAGGTTTCTTTTGGTCCTTGCTTGTTATGTTGTGCTTTACCTTGTTAGGTCACGCTAGGTGTTCATAGATGGGTTTTCATGCCTTGCTCTTCTATGTGTGTGTCTCTATGGCATGTCTTATTGCTGGTGTTTTTCTTGGTTATTACACCATTTGATTCCCTGTGTTCTAAATTCCTTAGCAAGTTCCCTTGTATTATATTGCATGATATTTATTAATTACAAATTACATGGTTTATGTACGCCAACACACATTTAGGCATCTTTTTAGCCATTTTTTATCCATCTTTTAATTTTAATTATCCTTTTTATTCACTGATGGATTTAAAACTGTTATATGAGATTTTTTAGGTATATAGGATCTAATAATATGTTTAAGCATCAAATTTCAAGCTTCCAAAATGTTAAAGCCGACTACTTTTTATAGCAGATTATTTTACGTGAATAAAATGTTCTTTTATATTATTATTTGTTATCAGGATATTTATAATGTTTACGCTTTGTATTCATCCGTTTAGTACTTGTATTATTATTATTTTTATCAGGGTTCTATGATGGACTGCACAGATGTTTTCTATTTTGAGCTTTGACTAATAGCCAATCAGAACTGTCCACACCGGAGGCGTGTCAAACCCGCCACTTTTTAAAAAGGAAACATCCACTACGATGAAATCATCTCTTGACAAAGTCGGGTCGCAACCCGACGAAACGCGTAGAGTGCACTTCAGGTTTGAACTTGAGCGGAACAGCGGCTCCAGACAGTGAGCTTGTGACGCTGTGTTTACCAAGACCATTTCCGGTGGCGTCCAAGTTTTCCGGCAATAGCTCGATTGGATTGTGGACGTACAGAGGAGCAGGGGAACGATCAGCCTCTCCTGAGCTCTAACGGAGGATTCACACTAGTAGTGATTTTTTTGTGCCTGCAATTTATCTGTCTTATGTACGTGCTGATTATCCACACCTAAATGTGTTTTTGTCTTCAGCTGATATTTGGAATAAACTGCTTTTTATGTTCAGAGGTGGTTGCGCTCTGTCTTTCTATTTTTAGGTTTTAATTTAGTTCTTAGTGTTGAACAAATTGGATTTATGGTAGCTATAGTTGCCCTGTATCAATATATGTTATTTGATACCATGGGCAACCTGGTTGGCCTGTGGGTGGATACAGATTACCAAATGGTCTGCTGGCAGAACTGGGGAACTAAGGGCCAGTTAGGGCAGACAAGCATTGCAATTGTTGTACATTGTGCAACATGTCATGCATGCTTACGGAAGTGACCACACAGTGCAAAAGCACAGATAAACAGAGAATTTCCATTAATGTATCAAACCCCGAAATTTACACTTATTAATGTCTAAACCTAAACTGTGTGTATTAAAACTCAAATACATACGCACATGCAGAGTATGTTTAGTACAATATTTGGTTATAGGGAAAGCAAAGTCAAAATATTTTGAACAGAGAAATGGAATTTCAAAAAAACACAATTCATGCTTACCTGATAAATTTATTTCTCTTGTGGTGTATCCAGTCCACGAATCATCCATTACTTGTGGGATATTCTCATTCCCAACAGGAAGTTGCAAGAGGAAACCCACAGCAGAGCTGCAATATAGCTCCTCCCCTAACTGTCATAGCCAGTCATTCGACCGAAAACAAGCAGAGAAAGGAGGAACCATAGGGTGCAGTAGTTACTGTAGTTTAAATTTAAAAATTACCTGCCTTAAAATGACAGGGCGGGGCCGTGGACTGGATACACCACAAGAGAAATAAATTTATCGGGTAAGCATAAATTGTGTTTTCTCTTGTAAGGTGTACCCAGTCCACGGATCATCCATTACTTGTGGGATACCAATACCAAAGCTAAAGTACACGGATGAAGGGAGGGACAAGGCAGGAACTTAAATGGAAGGAAACACTGCCTGTAAAACCTCTCTCCCAAATATAGCCTCCGAAGAAGCAAAAGTATAAAATTTGCAAAATTTTGAAAAAGTATGAAGCGAAGACCAAGTCGCCGCCTTGCAAATCTGTTCAAAAGAAGCCTCATTTTTAAAGGCCCAAGTGGAAGCCTCAGCTCTAGTGGAATGAGCTGTAATCCTTTTAGGAGGCTGCTGTCCAGCAGTCTCATAGGCTAAGCGGATTAAGCTTCTTAGCCAAAAAGAAGGAGAGGTTGCCGAAGCCTTTTGATCTCTCCTCTGTCCAGAGAAGACAACAAACCAAGCAGATGTTTGACGAAATAAAAGTTTGATATCTATGGAATGAAGAGGTTCAAACGGAACTTCTTGGAGAACCTTAAGAACCAAGTTTAAGCTCCATGGTGGAGCAACCGGTTTAAACACAGGCTTGATTCTAACTAAAGCCTGCCAAAATGCCTGAACATCTGCCAGACGCTTAACTAGCTGACAATCCTTTTTCCAAACCTTCTTGGAGAAAAGATAATATCCTAGGAATCCTGACCTTACTCCATGAGTAACCCTTGGATTCATACCAATAAAGGTATCTACGCCATACCTTATGGTAAATTTTCCTGGTGACAGGCTTTCGTGCCCGTATTAAGGTATCAATAACTGACTCGGAGAAGCCATGCTTTGATAAAATCAAGCGTTCAATCTCTAGGCAGTCAGCCACAGAGAAATTAGATTTGGATGGTTGGAAGGACCCTGAAGTAGAAGGTCCTGTCTCAGAGGCAGAGACCATGGTGGAAAGGATGACATGTCCACTAGATCTGCATACCAGGTCCTGCGTGGCCACGCAGGTGCTATCAGAATCACTGATGCTCTCTCCTGCTTGATCTTGGCAATATCAGTCGAGGGAGCAGAGGAAACGGTGGAAACACATAAGCCAGGTTGAAAGACCAGGGCACTGCAAGAGCATCTATCAGTGTCCGCCTTGGGATCCCTGGACCTGGATCCGTAACACGGAAGCTTGGCGTTCTGGCGAGACGCCATGAGATCCAGTTCTGGTTTGCCCCAACGATGAATCAGTTGTGCAAATACCTCCGGATGGAGTTCCCACTCTCCCGGATGAAAAGTCTGACGACTTAGAAAATCCGCCTCCCAGTGCTCTACACCTGGGATATGGATAGCCGATAGGTGGTAAGAGTGAATCTCTGCCCAGCGAATTATTTTTGAAACTTCTAACATCTCTAGAGAACTTCTTGTTCCCCCTTGATGGTTGATGTAAGCTACAGTCGTGATGTTGTCCGACTGAAATCTGATGTACCTCAGAGTTGCTAACTGAGGCCAAGCCTGAAGAGCCTTGAATATCGCTCTTAGTTCCAGAATATTTATTGGAAGGAGAGACTCCTCCTGAGTCCACGATCCCTGAGCCTTCAGGGAGTTCCAGACTGCACCCCAACCTAGAAGGCTGGCATTTGTTGTTACAATTGTCCAATCTGGCCTGCGAAAGGTCATACCTTTGGACAGATGGACCCGAGATAGCTACCAGGGAAAAGAATCCCTGGTCTCTTGGTCCAGATTCAGTTGAGGGGACAAATCTGTGTAATCCCCGCTCCACTGACTGAGCATGCATAGTTGCAGCGGTCTGAGATGTAAGCGTGCAAACGGCACTATGTCCATTGCCGCTACCATTAAGCCGATTACTTCCGTACACTGAGCCACCGAAGGGCGCGGAATGGAATGAAGAACCCGGCAGAAATTTAGAAGCTTTGATAACCTGGACTCCGTCAGGTGAATTTTCATTTCTATAGAATCTATCAGAGTCCCTAGAAAGGAAACTCTTGTGAGTGGGGATAGAGAACTCTTTTCCTCGTTCACTTTCCACCCATGCGACCTCAGAAATGCCAGTACTACGTCCTTATGAGACTTGGCAATTTGGAAGTTTGACGCCTGTATCAGGATGTCGTCTAAATAAGGGGCTACTGCTATGCCCCGCGGCCTTAGGACCGCCATAAGCGACCCTAGAACCTTTGTAAAGATTCTTGGGGCTGTAGCTAATCCAAAGCGAAGAGCTACAACTGGTAATGCCTGTCTTGAAAGGCAAACCTGAGAAACCGATGATGATCTTTGTGTATCGGAATGTGAAGATAAGCATCCTTTAGATCCACTGTAGTCATATATTGACCCTCCTGGATCAGTGGTAGGATGGTACGAATAGTTTCCATCTTGAACGACGGAACTTTGAGGAATTTGTTTAAGATCTTTAGATCCAAAATTGGTCTGAAGGTTCCCTCTTTTTTGAGAACCACAAACGGATTTGAGTAAAAACCCTGTTCCTGTTCACTCCCATAACTAGGAGGTCTCGTACACAGTGTAAGAATGCCTCTCTCTTTATCTGGTGTGCAGATAATTGTGAAAGGTGAAATCTCCCTTTTGGGGGGGGAAGCTTTGAAGTCCAGAAGATATCCCTGGGATATAATTTCCAACGCCCAGGGATCCTGAACATCTCTTGCCCACGCCTGGGCGAAGAGTGAAAGTCTGCTCCCTACTAGATCCGTTACCGGATAGGGGGGCGTTCCTTCATGCTGACTTAGAGGCAGCAGCAGGCTTTTTTGACCTGCTTACCTTTTTTCCAGGTCTGGTTTGGTCTCCAGACCGTCTTAGATTGAGCAAAAGTTCCCTCTTGTTTATTATTAGAGGAAGTTGATGCCGCACCTGCCTTGAAGTTTTGAAAGGCACGAAAATTAGACTGTTTGGCCCTAGATTTGGACCTGTCCTGAGGAAGGGCATGACCTTTTCCTCCAGTGATATCAGCAATAATCTCCTTCAAACCAGGCCCGAATAGGTTCTGCCCCTTGAAGGGAGTGTTAAGTAGCTTAGATTTTGAAGTCACGTCAGCTGACCATGATTTAAGCCATAGCGCTCTGCACGCCTGTATAGCAAAACCAGAATTCTTAGCCGTTAGTTTAGTCAAATGAACAATGGCATCAGAAATAAAAGAATTGGCTAGCTTAAGTCCTCTAAGTTTGCCAAGTATGTCATCCAATGGAGTCGCTACCTGTAAAGCCTCTTCCAGAGACTCAAACCAGTACGCCGCAGCAGCAGTGACAGGGGCAATGCATGCAAGGGGCTGTAGGATAAAACCTTGTTGAATAAATATTTTCTTAAGGTAACCTAATTTTTTATCCATTGGATCTAAAAAAAGCACAACTGTCCTCGACAGGGATAGTAGTACGCTTTGCTAGAGTAGAAACTGCTCCCTCCACCTTAGGGACTGTCTGCCATAAGTCCCGTGTGGTGGAGTCTATTGGAAACATTTTTCTAAAAATAGGAGGGGAAGAGAACGGCACACCTGGTCTATCCCATTCCTTATTAATAATTTTTGTAAACCTTTTAGGTATTGGAAAAACATCAGTACACACCGGCACTGCAAGTATTTATCCAGTCTACACAATTTCTCTGGCACTGCAATGGAATCACAGTCATTCAGAGCAGCTAAAACCTCCCTAAGCAACACGCGGAGGTGTACAAGCTTAAATTTAAATGTAGAAATATTAGAATCAGGTATCTTCCGGAGTCATTAACATCACCCACTGACTGAAGCTCTCTTTCCTCAGCTTCTGCATATTGTGAGGCAGTATCAGACATGGTTCTTAAAGCGTCAGTATGCTCTGCATTTTGTCTCACCCCAGAGCTATCTCGCTTACCTCTAAGTTCAGGTAGTCTGGCTAATACCGCTGACAGTGTATTATCCATGACTGCCGCCATGTCTTGTAAAGTAAACGCTATGGGCGCCCTAGATGTACTTGGCGCCATTTTAGCGTGAGTCCCTTAAGCGGGAGTCAAAGGGTCTGACACGTGGGGAAAGTTAGTCGGCATAACTTCCCCCTCTTCAGATTCCTCTGGTGATAAAAATTTTTAAAAGACAGAAAATTATCTTTATTGCCTAAAATGAAATCAGTACATTTGGTACACATTCTAAGAGGGGGTTCCACCATGGCTTTTAAACATAATGAACAAGGAGTTTCTTCTATGTCAAACATGTTTATACAGACTAGCAATGAGACTAGCAAGCTTGTAAAAACACTTTAAATCAAGTTAACAAGCAAATATAAAAAAACGGTACTGTGCCTTTAAGAGAAACAAATTTTGTCAGAATTTGAAAAACAGTGAAAAAATGCAGTAAATCAAACGAAATTTTTACAGTGTATGTAATAGACTAGCAGAGCATTTCACCCACTTGCAAATGGATGATTAACCCCTTAGTTAAAAAAACGGATCAAAAAAACGAAATAGACGTTTTTTAACAGTCCACAACCAACTGCCACAGCAAGCTGTAAGCCCTACCTTCCCCAATAAACGACTTTGGAAAGCCTTTGGGCCCTTTAGAGATGTCCTATAGCATTCAGAGGGCCTTTGAGGGAATCTGGATGTCTTAGTTTGTAATTTTAACTGCACAAAAAAACGTTAAAATAGGCCCCTCCCACTCATAGTAACACAGTGGAAAGCCTCAGGAAACTGTTTCTAGGCAAAATTTAAGCCAGCCATGTGGAAAAAACTAGGCCCCAATAAAGTTTTATCACCAAAGTATATATAAAAATGATTAAACATGCCAGCAAACGTTTTATATTGTAAATATCATAAGGGTATTACCCCTGGGAGTAAGCATGATACCAGTCGTTATTAAATCACTGTATTCAGGCTTAACTTACATTAATCCGGTATCAGCAGCATTTTCTAGTGTTTTCCATCTCTAGAAAAAATTATAACTGCACATACCTGATAGCAGAATAAACTGCACGCCATTCTCTCGCTGAAGTTTTACCTCATCTGTGTAATCCCCTCAGACATATGTGAGAACAGCAATGGATCTTAGTTACAACCTGCTAAGATCATAGAAACCTCAGGCAGATTCTTCTTCTATTTACTGCCTGAGATAAAATAGCACAACTCTGGTACTATTTAAAAATAAACTTTTGATTGAAGAAAATAAACTAGCTATATTTAACCACTCTCTCTTACGACCTCCTTGCTTGTTGAGAGTTGCAAGAGAATGACTGGCTATGACAGTTAGGGGAGGAGCTATATTGCAGCTCTGCTGTGGGTTTCCTCTTGCAACTTCCTGTTGGGAATGAGAATATCCCACAAGTAATGGATGATCCGTGGACTGGATACACCTTACAAGAGAAACGTAATTTACTTCTATTATCAATTTTGCGTACTACTCTTGACATACTTTGTTTAAGGGACATTAAAGTCTAAATTAAATATTAATGATTCAGGTAGATCATACAATTTTAAACAACTTTATAATTTCTTTCTATTATTAAATATGCTTTTGTTCTCTTGTTATCCTTTGTTACATAGAAAATCAAGGTAGGCTCATAAGAGCTCAGGAGCACGCAGGTGTCTTTAGCAGTCTATGGCAGCTGAGTTCGCAAAAGTGTAAAACATAGGTATATATATTATTGCAAACACGGCTGCCACAGAATTCCTAAGACACGTGCACACTCCTGAGCTTCTAGCAGCACATCTAGGTTTAATCTTCAACACAGGATGACAAGAGAACAAAGCAAACTGTAAAGTTCAGAATTCTCTATCTAAAACATAAAAATTATATTTTGACTTAGACCCTTCCCTCACTCCTGCAGGCTTCCTAAAATAGCTTGGTTTCAGAGGCTGCGCTATTGAAAAAGCAACCCCCATAGAAAGACCAGTGACATACAGGGTACGTCGCTGAGGGTTAAGGGGTTAATGAGGAATCCTACGTGAACTCAGGAACAAGCATCTTTAGTTTGCAAAAATATTTGTAGCAATGTCATGCATAGTTTCAAATGCTGCTGCCTTAGACTGCTAAAATGCCACCCTACAAAGTTCCTATCAGCCTACCTAGATTTACATTTGACCAAAGGATAACAAATTTAAGGGATTTTTTTTCTTAAATGATTCAAATAGAACATACAATTTTAAGCAACTTTCTAAATTACTCCCATTATCAAATTTTCTTTGTTCTCTTGTTATCTTTCTTTAAAAAGCACGAATATAACGCTTAGGAGCCGGCCCATTTTAGGTTCAGCACCCTGGATAGCGCTTGCTTATTGGGGACTACATTCAGCCAACCAATAAGCAAGCGTAACCCCGGTTCTGAACCGAAAATGGGCCGGCTACTAGGCTTTACATTCATGCTTTTTAAATAAGGATACCAAGAGAACAAAGAAAATTTGATAATAGGAGTAAATTAGAAAGTTGCAGAAAATTGCATGCTCTATCTGAATCGTTGAATAAAAATGTTGGATTTAGTGTCCCTTTAACAAAAATTTAAGAATAGAAGTAAAACAGAAAGTAGTTCAAAATGACATGAATAACAAATCATTTTCTAGAACGTAAAGGAATTGCCTACCTTTTCTGAAGTAAATTTCAAAAGCATAAAGATGTGTCTCAATTTTGTTCTTTACCAAGTTCTTTAAAGGAGTTAAAAATTTAACAGCTTCTTCCAATGGATTATCAACCTAAAAAGAAACAAATAGCTTAAATCACATTTATAAATATAGGGCAAAGACAAAAAGTTTAAAAAACTAGAAAATGCCATTTTTAAATAAATATATTAGCATTATCTATACAAACATAGCTCTACCTCTTTGGTCTACTTTTGTAATATTTACATATATCACTATAAAATCCTGTTTTGTTTCTCCTTAGACTAATACCTTGGCCAGCTTTTCAGGAATAAGTTCTTCCTTTGGTCCACCGATCTCCTCATCATCATCTTCCTTTTTCTTCTTCTGATTCCTCTGCTGTTTCTCTTTCTCTGCAATTTTCTTCTCTTCTTCTAGCTGAGCTTTCTTCTGTGCTCTCCTTTGTTTATTTCGGAGTTTCTTCAGTTCTTTATCAGACATATTGGCTACAAGTATATTACCACAAATGAAGTTCTGCACTTCAGACTAACACAAAAGTATGTCAGTTCCTTAATTCATAGTTATACTAACTGTATGCACATCCATAGATACATTTACTTTAATATTTATTTTGCATTATTCATGACCATATTAATGTATATATTTAAAGGGCCGTGAAACGCAACATTTTTATTTCATGATTCAGATATAAAAAGCAATTTTGAACAACTTTCTAATTTAATTCTATTATCAATTTCCTGTCATGTAGTTCTACAGACACCTACCTAGATATCTCTTCAACAGAGAATGAATGGCAATGAAGCAAATTTGTTAACAGAAGTAAATTGAAATCTTTTTGAAAATTGAAAGTTCTGTTCGAATCACAAAATAAATTTTTTGGGTTTCTTATCCTTTTAAGAGGGACAGTAAAGTCAAAATTCCTTTTATTATTTATAAAGAACATGCAATTTTTAAACAACTTTCCTATTTGCTTTTTTTTTATCTAATTTGCTTTGTTCTCTTGGTATTCTGTGTTGAAAAGCATACCTAAGTATGCTAAGGAGCAAAAATACTGGAGGCTAGCTCTTGTCATTGCCTCCAGCGCCGCCATCAGGGGGTGAATAGGGTGACTCTGGTCAGGGGACCAGTGGGCCCCATGAGGCAAGCACAACTATTAAATATATATATAAAATTTTTTTACATTTTGGCCGCCACTAGAGGGCGCTAAAGCAGAGTGCTATTGAGCACGGGAAATGTCAAGGAGTAAAGAATTTTCATTTGAGAGGATTTCTAAGTGTGCACTAAACCACTATGTACAGTGTGAGACAGACTTGGCACTTCAGTTTGTAAAGTGTGTGCCTGAGTTAGACGGCTGATCACATTTGCAGAGTAGGTAGGACTTACTAAGTAAATGTTTATTTATTTGTGCAATTTCGGATCGTAACTTCAGTGTGGTAGTTGTATGGTGGGGCCAGGGGTCCATAAAAACACATATGCACCAGTGTATTTATGGTTATTTGATAATGCTGTAGAAATTCTATATTTAAAACCATGCAGAAATGTTTCCTCCTCAATACATAAATGGTAGGTGCCCTTTTGGCAGATATGATTTTTTTAAAATTTTTATATATATTTTAATTACATTACAGTTTACTACCCCTTTTTGTAAGGACTTTACAGATGCCAGGAGGCATTTTATCTAAGATTTTTACATCTGCATAAAATGTTATACTCTCAGGCTAAGATTGCTCAGTGTTTGAAATGAAACAGGTTAACTTAACACTGTTCAGTTTACACTACAGCTGACTTAATTTTGAAATACATACAAGCAAGCCTAAATCCTGCATTTAACCAGATTTTCAAAATCCATAAGTACAACTGACAGATGGGAACATTAGTACACCAGATTTAAAGTGGTGCTCTTGGTTGGGGAAAATGGGGGGGGGGGGGAAGAAACCTCAAACATAGGTCAACCTTTAAAAAGTACTTTTTTTTTCTCCATCTACCCATTCTGACAGATCAATAATGTACAATTTTGAATTCACAGAAGTATTTTTGTTTGCACATTTACAAATATAAGTCTTTAAAAACAGAATTTATGTTTACCTGATAAATTACTTTCTCCAACGGTGTGTCCGGTCCACGGCGTCATCCTTACTTGTGGGATATTCTCTTCCCCAACAGGAAATGGCAAAGAGCCCAGCAAAGCTGGTCACATGATCCCTCCTAGGCTCCGCCTTCCCCAGTCATTCGACCGACGTAAAGGAGGAATATTTGCATAGGAGAAATCATATGATACCGTGGTGACTGTAGTTAAAGAAAATAAATCATCAGACCTGATTAAAAAAACCAGGGCGGGCCGTGGACCGGACACACCGTTGGAGAAAGTAATTTATCAGGTAAACATAAATTCTGTTTTCTCCAACATAGGTGTGTCCGGTCCACGGCGTCATCCTTACTTGTGGGAACCAATACCAAAGCTTTAGGACACGGATGATGGGAGGGAGCAAATCAGGTCACCTAGATGGAAGGCACCACGGTTTGCAAAACCTTTCTCCCAAAAAACATAATTTATGTAAGAACTTACCTGATAAATTCATTTCTTTCATATTAGCAAGAGTCCATGAGCTAGTGACGTATGGGATATACATTCCTACCAGGAGGGGCAAAGTTTCCCAAACCTTAAAATGCCTATAAATACACCCCTCACCACACCCACAATTCAGTTTAACGAATAGCCAAGAAGTGGGGTGATAAGAAAAAAGTGCGAAAGCATATAAAATAAGGAATTGGAATAATTGTGCTTTATACAAAATCATAACCACCACAAAAAAAGGGCGGGCCTCATGGACTCTTGCTAATATGAAAGAAATGAATTTATCAGGTAATTTCTTACATAAATTATGTTTTCTTTCATGTAATTAGCAAGAGTCCATGAGCTAGTGACGTATGGGATAATGACTACCCAAGAAGTGGATCTTTCCACACAAGAGTCACTAGAGAGGGAGGGACAAAATAAAGACAGCCAATTCCTGCTGAAAATAATCCACACCCAAAATAAAGATTAATGAAAAACATAAGCAGAAGATTCAAACTGAAACCGCTGCCTGAAGTACTTTTCTACCAAAAACTGCTTCAGAAGAAGAAAATACATCAAAATGGTAGAATTTAGTAAAAGTATGCAAAGAGGATCAAGTCGCTGCTTTGCAGATCTGGTCAACCGAAGCTTCATTCCTAAACGCCCAGGAAGTAGAAACTGACCTAGTAGAATGAGCTGTAATTCTCTGAGGCGGAGTTTTACCCGACTCAACATAGGCAAGATGAATTAAAGATTTCAACCAAGATGCCAAAGAAATGGCAGAAGCTTTCTGGCCTTTTCTAGAACCGGAAAAAATAACAAATAGACTAGAAGTCTTACGAAAAGATTTCGTAGCTTCAACATAATATTTCAAAGCTCTAACAACATCCAAAGAATGCAACGATTTCTCCTTAGAATTCTTAGGATTAGGACATAATGAAGGAACCACAATTTCTCTACTAATGTTGTTGGAATTCACAACTTTAGGTAAAAATTCAAAAGAAGTTCGCAACACCGCCTTATCCTGATGAAAAATCAGAAAAGGAGACTCACAAGAAAGAGCAGATAATTCAGAAACTCTTCTGGCAGAAGAGATGGCCAAAAGGAACAAAAAACTTTCCAAGAAAGTAATTTAATATCCAATGAATGCATAGGTTCAAATGGAGGAGCTTGAAGAGCCCCCAGAACCAAATTCAAACTCCAAGGAGGAAAAATTGACTTAATGACAGGCTTTATACGAACCAAAGCTTGTACAAAACAATGAATATCAGGAAGAATAGCAATCTTTCTGTGAAAAAGAACAGAAAGAGCAGAGATTTGACCTTTCAAGGAACTTGCGGACAAACCCTTATCTAAACCATCCTGAAGAATACTGAAATATTCTCGGTATTCTAAAAGAATGCCAAGAAAAATGATGAGAAAGACACCAAGAAATATAAGTCTTCCAGACTCTATAATATATCTCTCTGGATACAGATGTACGAGCCTGTAACATAGTATTAATCACAGAGTCAGAGAAACCTCTTTGACCAAGAATCAAGCGTTCAATCGCCATACCTTTAAATTTAAGGATTTCAGATCCTGATGGAAAAAAAGGACCTTGAGACAAAAGGTCTGGTTTTAACGGAAGAGTCCACGGTTGGCAAGAGGCCATCCGGACAAGATCCGCATACCAAAACCTGTAAGGCCATGCCGGAGCTACCAGCAGAACAAACGAGCATTCCTTCAGAATCTTGGAGGTTACTCTTGGAAGAAGAACTAGAGGTGGAAAGATATAGGGAGGATGATACTTCCAAGGAAGTGATAATGCATCCACTGCCTCCGCCTGAGGATCCCGGGATCTGGACAGATACCTGGGAAGTTTCTTGTTTAGATGAGAAGCCATCAGATCTATTTCTGGAAGTTCCTACATTTGAACAATCTGAAGAAATACCTCTGGGTGAAGAGACCATTCGCTCGGATGCAACGTTTGACGACTGAGATAATCCGCTTTCCAATTGTCCATACCTGGGATATGAACCGCAGAGATTAGACAGGAGCTGGATTCCGCCCAAACCAAAATTCGAGATACTTCTTTCATAGCCAGAGGACTGTGAGTCCCTCCTTGATGATTAATGTATGCCACAGTTGTGACATTGTCTATCTGAAAACAAATGAACAACTCTCTCTTCAGAAGAGGCCAAGACTGAAGAGCTCTGAAAATTGCACGGAGTTCCAAAATATTGATCGGAAAATCTCACCTCCTGAGATTCCCAAACCCCTTGTGCCGTCAGATACCCCCACACAGCTCCCCAACCTGTAAGACTTGCATCTGTTGAGATTATAGTCCAGGTCGGAAGAACAAAGAAGCCCCCTGAACTAAACGATGGTGATCTGTCCACCATGTCAGAGAGTGTTGTAAAATCGGTTTAAAGATATTAATTGAGATATCTTTGAGTAATCCCTGCACCATTGGTTCAGCATACAGAGCTGAAGAGGTCGCATGTGAAAACGAGCAAAGGAGATCGCATCTGATGCGGCAGTCCTAAGACCCAATATTTCCATGCATAAGGCTACCAAAGGGAATGATTGTGACTGAAGGTTTTGACAAGCTGATATCAATGTTAAACTTCTCTTGTCTGACAAGGACAGAGTCATAGACACTGAATTTATCTAGAAACCTAAAAAGGTTACCCTTGTCTGAGGAATCAATGAACTGATTGGTAAATTGATCCTCCAACCATGAACTTGAAGAAACAACACAAGTCGATTCGTATGAGATTCTTCGAAAATGAGAAGACTGAGCAAATACCAAGATATCGTCCAAATAAGGAAATACCAAAACCCTATTCTCTGATTACAGAAAGAAGGGCACCGAGAACCTTTGAAAAAAATTCTTGGAACTGAGGCTAAGCCAAACGGTAGAGCCACAAAACTGGTAATGCTTGTCTAAAAAGAGAATCTCAGACACTAAAAGTGATCTGGATGAATCGGAATATGCAGATACACATCCTGTAAATCTATTGTAGACATATAATGCCCTTGCTAAACAAAAGGCAGGATAGTCCTACAGTAACCATCTTGAATGTTGGTATCCTAACATAATGATTCAATAATGATAGATCCGGAACTGGTCTGAAGGAATTGACCTTCTTTGGTACAATGAAGAGATAAAATAAGACCCCAGCCCCTGTTCCAGAACTGGAACTGGCATAAATACTCCAGCCAACTCTAGATCTGAAACACATTTCAGAAATGCTGAGCCTTTGCTGTGTTAACTGGGACACGGGAAAGAAAAGAATCTCTTAGCAGGAGGCCTTAACTTGAAGCCAATTCTGTACCTTTCTGAAACAATGTTTCTGAAACCAGAGATTAAGAACGGAATTGATCCAAATTTCTTTGAAGAAAGCGTAATCTGCCCCATACCAGCTGAGCTGGAATAAGGGCCGCACCTTCATAGGTACTTAGGAGCTGGCTATAGGTTTCTATAAGGCTTGGATATATTCCAAACTGGAAATAGTTTCCAAACTGATACCGCTCCTGAGGATGAAGGATCAAGCTTTTGTTCCTTGTGAGGAAAGGAACGAAAATGATTATTTACCCTGGAAAGAAAGGGAAAGCAAAGTTGACTTAGAAGACATGTCAGCATTCCAAGTTTAATCCATAAAGCTATTCTAGCTAAAATAGCTAGAGACATATACCTGACATCAACTCTAATGATATCAAAAGATGGTATCACCAATAAAATTATTAGCATGTTATAGAATAAAAATAATGCTATAAAATTATGATCTGTTACTTGTTGCACTAAAGCTTCTAACCAAAAAGTTGAAGCTGCAGCAACATCCGCTAAAAATATAGCAGGTCTAAGAAGATTACCTGAACATAAGTAAGCTTTTCTTAGAAAGGAATCAATTTTCCTATCTAAAGGATCCTTAAATGAAGTACTATCTGCCGTAGGAATAGTAGTACATTAGCAGGAGTAGAGACAGCCCCATAACCTTAGGGATTTTTGTCCCAAAAAACTCTAATCTGTCAGATGGCACAGGATATAATTTGCTTAAACGTCTAGAAGGAGTAAATAAATTACCCAAATTATTCCATTCCCTGGAAATTACTTCAGAAATAGCATCAGGGAGATAAAACACTTCTGGAATAACTACAGGAGATTTAAAAACCTTATTTAAACGTTTACATTTAGTATCAAGAGGACCAGAATCCTCTATTTCTAATGCAAATAACACTTCTTTAAGTAAAGAACGAATAAATTCCATCTTGAACAAATACAAAGATTTATCAGCATCAACCTCTGAGACAGAAACCTCAGAACCAGAAGAACCATTATCAGTATCAGAATGATGATGTTCATTTAAAAATTCATCTGAAAAAAAGAGAAGTTTTAAAAGACTTTTATGTATACTAGAAGGAAAAATAACAGACATAGCCTTCTTAATGGATTTAAAAAATAAAATCTCTTATGTTATCAGGAACACTCTGAAAATTAGATGTTGACGGAACAGCAACAGGTAATGTAACAGTACTAAAGGAAATTTTATCTGCATTAATAAGTTTGACATGACATGCAATACAAATAACAGCTGGAGAAACAGATACCAAAAGTTTATAGCAGATACACTTAGCTTGGTAGCTCCAGCATTGTGCAGTGATTTTCCTGAAGTATCTTCTGACTCAGTTGCAACGTGGAACATCTTGCAATATGTAAAAGAAAAAAACAACATATAAAGCAAAATTGATCAAATTCCTTAAATGACAGTTTCAGGAATGGGAATAAATGCCAAAGAACAAGCTTCTAGCAACCAGAAGCAATAAAAAATGAGACTTAAATAATGTGGAGACAAAAGTGACGCCCATATTTTTTCGCGCCAAATAAGACGCCCACATTATTTGGCGCCTAAATGCTTTTTGGCGCCAAAAATGACGCCACATCCGGAACGCCGACATTTTTGGCGCAAAATAACGTCAAAGAATGACGCAACTTCCGGCGACACGTATGACGCCGGAAACGGAAATAGAATTTTTGCGCCAAAAAAGTCCGCGCCAAGAATGACGCAATAAAATGAAGCATTTTCAGCCCCCGCGAGCCTAACAGCCCACAGGGAAAAAGTCAAATTTTAAGGTAAAAAATGTTAAATTAAAATGCATTATCCCAAATATGAAACTGACTGTCTGAAAAATAAGGAAAGTTGAACATTCTGAGTCAAGGCAAATAAATGTTTGAATACATATATTTAGAACTTTATAAACAAAGTGCCCAACCATAGCTAGGAGTGTCACAGAAAATAAGACTTACTTACCCCAGGACACTCATCTACATATAGCAGATAGCCAAACCAGTACTGAAACGAGAATCAGCAGAGGTAATGGTATATATAAGAGTATATCGTCGATCTGAAAAGGGAGGTAAGAGATGAATCTCTACGACCGATAACAGAGAACCTATGAAATAGACCCCTTAGAAGGAGATCACTGCATTCAAATAGGCAATACTCTCCTCACATCCCTCTGACATTCACTGCACGCTGAGAGGAAAACCGGGCTCCAACTTGCTGCGGAGCGCATATCAACGTAGAATCTAGCACAAACTTACTTCACCACCTCCATCGGAGGCAAAGTTTGTAAAACTGAATTGTGGGTGTGGTGAGGGGTGTATTTATAGGCATTTTAAGGTTTGGGAAACTTTGCCCCTCCTGGTAGGAATGTATATCCCATACGTCACTAGCTCATGGACTCTTGCTAATTACATGAAAGAAATAGCCTCAGAAGAAGCAAAAGTATCAAATTTGTAAAATTTGGTAAAAGTGTGCAGTGAAGACCAGGTCGCTGCCTTACATATCTGATCAACAGAAGCCTCGTTCTTAAAGGCCCATGTGGAAGCCACGGCCCTAGTGGAATGAGCTGTGATTCTTTCAGGAGGCTGCCGTCCGGCAGTCTCATAAGCCAATCTGATGATGCTTTTAAGCCAAAAAGATAGAGAGGTAGAAGTTGCTTTTTGACCTCTCCTTTTACCAGAATAAACAACAAACAAGGAAGATGTTTGTCTGAAATCCTTTGTAGCATCTAAATAGAATTTTAGAGCACGGACAACGTCCAAATTGTGTAACAAACGTTCCTTCTATGAAACTGGATTCGGACACAAAGAAGGTACAACTATCTCCTGGTTAATATTTTTGTTGGAAACAACCCTCGGAAGAAAACCAGGCTCAGTACGTAAAACCACCTTATCTGCATGGACCAGATAGGGCGGAGAACACTGCAGAGCAGATAACTCAAACTCTTCCAGCGGAAGAAATTGCAACCTAAAACAAAACTTTCCAAGATAATAACTTAATATCTACGGAATGTAAGGGTTCAAACGGAACCCCTTGAAGAACTGAAAGAACTAGATTAAGACTCCAGGGAAGAGTCAAAGGTCTGTAAACAGGCTTGACTCTAACCAGAGCCTGAACAAACGCTTAAACGTCTGGCACAGCTGCCAGCCTTTTGTGAAGTAAAACAGATAAAGCAGAGATCTGTCCCTTCAGAGAACTCGCAGAAAATCCTTTCTCCAAACCTTCTTGTAGAAAGGAAAGAATCTTAGGAATTTTTATCTTGTTCCATGGGAATCCTTTAGATTCACACCAACAGATATATTTTTTCCATATATTATGGTAAATTTTTCTAGTTACAGGCTTTCTAGCCTGAATAAGAGTATCTATCACAGAATCTGAAAACCCACGCTTTGATAAAATCAAGCGTTCAAACTCCAAGCAGTCAGTTGGAGGAAAACCAGATTCGGATGTTCGAACGGACCCTGAATAAGAAGGTCCTGTCTCAAAGGTAGCTTCCATGGTGGAGCCGATGACACATTCACCAGGTCTGCATACCAAGTCCTGCGTGGCCACACAGGAACTATCAAGGTCACCGAAGCCCTCTCCAGATTGATCCTGGCTACCAGCCTGGGAATGAGAGGAAACGGTGGGAATACATAAGCTAGGTTGAAGATCCAAGGTGCTACTATTGTATCCAATAGAGTCGCCTTGGGATCCCTGGATTTGGACCCGTAACAAGGGACCATGAAGTTCTGACGAGAGGCCATCAGAACCATGTCTGGAATGCCCCATAGTCGAGGCCAAGCCTTGAGAGCATTGAATATCGCTCTCAGTTCCATTATGTTTATCGGGAGAAGAGAGTCTTCCCGAAACCATAGACCCTGAGTTTTCAGGGGTTCCCAGACCGCGCCCCAGCCCACCAGACTGGCGTCTGTCGTGACAATGACCTACTCTGGTCTGCGGAAGCTCATTCCCTGTGACAGGTTGTCCAGGGTCAGCCACCAACGGAGTGAATCTCTGGTTATTTGATCTACTTGTATCGTCGGAGACAAGTCTGTATAATCCCCATTCCACTGTCTGAGCATGCACAGGTGCAATGGTCTTAGATGAATTCGTGCAAAAGGAACTATGTCCATTGCCGCAACCATCAAACCTATTACTTCCATGGACTGCGCTATGGAAGGAAGAAGAACAGAATGAAGTACCTGACAAGAGCTTAGAAGTTTTGATTTTCTGGCCTCTGTCAGAAAAACCTTCATTTCTAAGGAAACTATTATTGTTCCCAAGAAGGGAACTCTTGTTGACGGGGACAGAGAACTTTTTTCTATGTTCACTTTCCACCTGTGAGATCTGAGAAAGGCTAGGACAATGTCCGTATGAGCCCTTGCTTTTGACAGAGACGACACTTGAATCAGGATGTCGTCCAAGTAAGGTACTACTGCAATGCCCCTTGGTCTTAGCACCGCTAGAAGGGACCCTAGTACCCCTGAGAAAATCCTTGGAGCAGTGGCTAATCCGAATGGAAGTGCCACAGGTAATGCTTGTCCAGAAAGGCGAACCTTAGGAACCGAAAATGTTCCTTGTGGATAGGAATACGTAGGTACGCATCCTTTAAGTCCACCGTGGTCATGAATTGACCTTCCTGGATGGTAGGAAGGATCGTTCGAATGGTTTCCATTTTGAATGATGAAACCCTTAGAAACTTGTTTAGAATCTTGAGATCTAAAATAGGTCTGAATGTTCCCTCTTTTTTGGGAATTATGAACAGGTTGGAGTAAAAACCCATCCCTTGTTCTCCTAATGGAACAGGATGAATCACTCCCATGCTTAACAGGTCTTCTACACAGTGTAAGAATGCCTGTTCGAAGATAATTGAGACCCGTGGAACCTTCCCCTTGGGGGTAGTTCCCTGAATTCCAGGAGATAACCTTGAGAAACTATTTCTAGCGCCCAAGGATCCTGAACATCTCTTGCCCCAGCCTGAGCAAAGAGAGAAAGTCTGCCCCCCACCAGATCCTTCCCAGATCGGGGGCCAACACTTCATGCTGTTTTGGTAGCAGTGGCAGGTGACTTGGCCTGCTTACCCTTGTTCCAGCCTTGCATCGGCCTCCAGGCTGGCTTGGTTTGAGAAGTATTACCCTCTTGCTTAGAGGGTGTAGAATTTGAGGTTGGTCCGTTTCTGCGAAAGGGACGAAAATTTGGCTTCTTTTTAGCCTTAAAAGACCTATCCAGAGGAAGGGCGTGGCCCTTTCCCCCAGTGATGTCTGAAATAATCTCTTTCAAGTCAGGGCCAAACAGTGTTTTACCCTTGAAAGGGATGTTAAGCAAAAGCGCTCTGCGCGCCACGATAGCAAACCCTGAATTATTCGCCGCTAATCTAGCTAATTGCAAAGCGGGATCTAAAATAAAAAAGAGTTAGCCAATTTAAGAGCTTGAACTCTGTCCAAAACCTCCTCGTACGAAGATTCTTTATTGAGCGACTTTTCTAGTTCTTCGAACCAGAAACACGCAGCTGTAGTGACAGGAACAATGCATGAAATTGGTTGTAGAAGGTACCCTTGCTGAACAAACATCTTTTTAAGCAAACCCTCTAACCTTTAATCCATAGGATCTTGAAAGCACAACTATCTTCTATAGGAATAGAAGTGCGTTTGTTTAGAGTAGAAACCGCCCCCCTCGACCTTGGGGACTGTATGCTATAAGTCCTTTCTGGGGTCGACTATAGGAACTAATTTCTTAAATATAGGGGGAGGACAAAAGGTATGCCGGGCCTTTCCCACTCCTTATTTACTATGTCCGCCACCCGCTTGGGTATAGGAAAAACATCGGGGGGCACCGGAACCTCTAGGAACTTGTCCATCTTACCTAATTTCTCTGGAATGACCAAATTATCACAATCATCCAGAGTAGATAATACCTCCTTAAGTAGTGCGTGGAGATGTTGAAATTTAAATTTAAAAGTTACAATATCAGGTTCTGCTTGTTGAGAAATTTTCCCTGAATCTGAAATTTCTCCCTCAGACAAAACCTCCCTCCTGGCCCCTTCAGATAGGTGTGAGGGTATGTCAGAACAGATATCATCAGCGTCCTCTTGCTCTTCAGTGTTTAAAACAGAGCAATCACGCTTTCTCTGATAAGTAGGCATTTTGGAAAAAATGCATGCAATAGAATTATCCATTACAGCCATTAATTGTTGTATGGTAATAAGTATTGGCGCACTAGATGTACTAGGGGCCTCTTGTGTGGGCAAAACTGGTGTAGACACAGAAGGGGATGATGCAGTACCATGCTTACTCCCCTCATTAGAGGAATCATCTTGTGCAATATCATATCTATGGCATTATTATCCCTACTTTGTTTGGACATTATGACACAAATATATCACATATATTTAAATGGGGAGACACATTGGCTTTCATACATATAGAACATCGTTATCTGATGGTTCAGACATGAAACAGGCTTAAACTTGTCAACAAAGCACAAAAAACGTTTTACAATAAAACCGTTACTGTCCCTTTAAATTTCAAACTGAACACACTTTATTACTGAATATGTGAAAAAGTATGAAGGAATTGTTCAAATTTCACCAAAATTTCACCACAGTAACTTAAAGCCTTAAAAGTATTGCACACCAAATTTGAAAGCTTTAACCCTTAAAATAACGGAACCGGAGCCGTTTTTACATTTAACCCCTATACAGTCCCAGGTATCTGCTTTGCTGAGACCCAACCAAGCCCAGAGGGGAATACGATACCAAATGATGCCTTCTATAAGCTTTTTCAGTGGTTCCTAGCTCCTCACACATGCATCTGCATGCCATGCTTTCCAAAAACAACTGCGCATTAGAGGCGCGAAAATGAGGCTCTGTCTATGACTAGAAAAGGCCCCCAGTGAAAAAGGTGTCCAATACAGTGCCTGTCGTTTTTATTAAAACAATCCCCAAGATTTAACAACTATTAAAAGTAATAATCTGCCAAATATACTTAGTAAAGTAATCGTTTTAGCCCAGAAAAAACAGAATTTATGTTTACCTGATAAATTACTTTCTCCAACGGTGTGTCCGGTCCACGGCGTCATCCTTACTTGTGGGATATTCTCTTCCCCAACAGGAAATGGCAAAGAGCCCAGCAAAGCTGGTCACATGATCCCTCCTAGGCTCCGCCTTCCCCAGTCATTCGACCGACGTAAAGGAGGAATATTTGCATAGGAGAAATCATATGATACCGTGGTGACTGTAGTTAAAGAAAATAAATCATCAGACCTGATTAAAAAACCAGGGCGGGCCGTGGACCGGACACACCGTTGGAGAAAGTAATTTATCAGGTAAACATAAATTCTGTTTTCTCCAACATAGGTGTGTCCGGTCCACGGCGTCATCCTTACTTGTGGGAACCAATACCAAAGCTTTAGGACACGGATGAAGGGAGGGAGCAAATCAGGTCACCTAAATGGAAGGCACCACGGCTTGCAAAACCTTTCTCCCAAAAATAGCCTCAGAAGAAGCAAAAGTATCAAACTTGTAAAATTTGGTAAAAGTGTGCAGTGAAGACCAAGTCGCTGCCTTACATATCTGATCAACAGAAGCCTCGTTCTTGAAGGCCCATGTGGAAGCCACAGCCCTAGTGGAATGAGCTGTGATTCTTTCAGGAGGCTGCCGTCCGGCAGTCTCATAAGCCAATCTGATGATGCTTTTAATCCAAAAAGAGAGAGAGGTAGAAGTTGCTTTTTGACCTCTCCTTTTACCAGAATAAACAACAAACAAGGAAGATGTTTGTCTAAAATCCTTTGTAGCATCTAAATAGAATTTCAGAGCGCGAACAACATCCAAATTGTGCAACAAACGTTCCTTCTTTGAAACTGGATTCGGACACAAAGAAGGCACGACTATCTCCTGGTTAATGTTTTTGTTAGAAACAACTTTCGGACGGAATGTAAGGGTTCAAACGGAACCCCCTGAAGAACTGAAAGAACTAAATTGAGACTCCAGGGAGGAGTCAAAGGTTTGTAAACAGGCTTGATTCTAACCAGAGCCTGAACAAAGGCTTGAACATCTGGCACAGCTGCCAGCTTTTTGTGAAGTAACACAGACAAGGCAGAAATCTGTCCCTTCAAGGAACTTGCAGATAATCCTTTCTCCAATCCTTCTTGAAGAAAGGATAGAATCTTAGGAATTTTTACCTTGTCCCAAGGGAATCCTTTAGATTCACACCAACAGATATATTTTTTCCATATTTTGTGGTAAATTTTTCTAGTTACAGGCTTTCTGGCCTGAACAAGAGTATCAATAACAGAATCTGAGAACCCTCGCTTTGATAAGATCAAGCGTTCAATCTCCAAGCAGTCAGTTGGAGTGAGACCAGATTCGGATGTTCGAACGGACCTTGAACAAGAAGGTCTCGTCTCAAAGGTAGCTTCCATGGTGGAGCCGATGACATATTCACCAGGTCTGCATACCAAGTCCTGCGTGGCCACGCAGGAGCTATCAAGATCACCGATGCCCTCTCCTGATTGATCCTGGCTACCAGCCTGGGGATGAGAGGAAACGGCGGGAATACATAAGCTAGTTTGAAGGTCCAAGGTGCTACTAGTGCATCTACTAGAGTCGCCTTGGGATCCCTGGATCTGGACCCGTAGCAAGGAACCTTGAAGTTCTGACGAGAGGCCATCAGATCCATGTCTGGAATGCCCCACAGTTGAGTAATGTGGGCAAAGATTTCCGGATGGAGTTCCCACTCCCCCGGATGTAATGTCTGACGACTCAGAAAATCCGCTTCCCAATTTTCCACTCCTGGGATGTGGATTGCAGACAAGTGGCAGGAGTGAGTCTCCGCCCATTGAATGATTTTGGTCACTTCTTCCATCGCCAGGGAACTCCTTGTTCCCCCCTGATGGTTGATGTACGCAACAGTCGTCATGTTGTCTGATTGAAACCGTATGAACTTGGCCTTTGCTAGCTGAGGCCAAGCCTTGAGAGCATTGAGTATCGCTCTCAGTTCCAGAATATTTATCGGTAGAAGAGATTCTTCCCGAGACCAAAGACCCTGAGCTTTCAGGGGTCCCCAGACCGCGCCCCAGCCCATCAGACTGGCGTCGGTCGTGACAATGACCCACTCTGGTCTGCGGAAGCTCATCCCCTGTGACAGGTTGTCCAGGGACAGCCACCAACGGAGTGAATCTCTGGTCCTCTGATTTACTTGTATAGTCCCCATTCCACTGACTGAGCATGCACAGTTGTAATGGTCTTAGATGAATGCGCGCAAAAGGAACTATGTCCATTGCCGCTACCATCAAACCTATTACTTCCATGCACTGCGCTATGGAAGGAAGAGGAACGGAATGAAGTATTTGACAAGAGTTTAGAAGTTTTGTTTTTCTGGCCTCTGTCAGAAAAATCCTCATTTCTAAGGAGTCTATTATTGTTCCCAAGAAGGGAACCCTCGTTGACGGAGATAGAGAACTCTTTTCTACGTTCACTTTCCATCCGTGAGATCTGAGAAAGGCCAGGACAATGTCCGTGTGAGCCTTTGCTAGAGGAAGGGACGACGCTTGAATCAGAATGTCGTCCAAGTAAGGTACTACTGCAATGCCCCTTGGTCTTAGCACCGCTAGAAGGGACCCTAGTACCTTTGTGAAAATCCTTGGAGCAGTGGCTAATCCGAACGGAAGTGCCACGAACTGGTAATGCTTGTCCAGGAATGCGAACCTTAGGAACCGATGATGTTCCTTGTGGATAGGAATATGTAGATACGCATCCTTTAAATCCACCGTGGTCATGAATTGACCTTCCTGGATGGAAGGAAGAATTGTTCGAATGGTTTCCATTTTGAACGATGGAACCTTGAGAAACTTGTTTAGGATCTTGAGATCTAAGATTGGTCTGAACGTTCCCTCTTTTTTGGGAACTACGAACAGATTGGAGTAGAACCCCATCCCTTGTTCTCCTAATGGAACAGGATGAATCACTCCCATTTTTAACAGGTCTTCTACACAATGTAAGAATGCCTGTTTTTTTATGTGGTCTGAAGACAATTGAGACCTGTGGAACCTCCCCCTTGGGGGAAGCCCTTTGAATTCCAGAAGATAACCTTGGGAGACTATTTCTAGCGCCCAAGGATCCAGAACATCTCTTGCCCAAGCCTGAGCGAAGAGAGAGAGTCTGCCCCCCACCAGATCCGGTCCCGGATCGGGGGCCAACATCTCATGCTGTCTTGGTAGCAGTGGCAGGTTTCTTGGCCTGCTTTCCCTTGTTCCAGCCTTGCATTGGTCTCCAGGCTGGCTTGGCTTGAGAAGTATTACCCTCTTGCTTAGAGGACGTAGCACTTGGGGCTGGTCCGTTTCTACGAAAGGGACGAAAATTAGGTTTATTTTTGGCCTTGAAAGACCTATCCTGAGGAAGGGCGTGGCCCTTGCCCCCAGTGATATCAGAGATAATCTCTTTCAAGTCAGGGCCAAACAGCGTTTTCCCCTTGAAAGGAATGTTAAGCAATTTGTTCTTGGAAGACGCATCCGCTGACCAAGATTTTAACCAAAGCGCTCTGCGCGCCACAATAGCAAACCCAGAATTTTTCGCCGCTAACCTAGCCAATTGCAAAGTGGCGTCTAGGGTGAAAGAATTAGCCAATTTAAGAGCACGGATTCTGTCCATAATCTCCTCATAAGAAGGAGAATTACTAGTGATCGCCTTTTCTAGCTCATCGAACCAGAAACACGCGGCTGTAGTGACAGGGACAATGCATGAAATTGGTTGTAGAAGGTAACCTTGCTGAACAAACATCTTTTTAAGCAAACCTTCTAATTTTTTATCCATAGGATCTTTGAAAGCACAACTATCTTCTATGGGTATAGTGGTGCGTTTGTTTAGAGTAGAAACCGCCCCCTCGACCTTGGGAACTGTCTGCCATAAGTCCTTTCTGGGGTCGACCATAGGAAACAATTTTTTAAATATGGGGGGAGGGACGAAAGGTATACCGGGCCTTTCCCATTCTTTATTTACAATGTCCGCCACCCGCTTGGGTATAGGAAAAGCTTCGGGGGGCCCCGGGACCTCTAGGAACTTGTCCATTTTACATAGTTTCTCTGGGATGACCAAATTCTCACAATCATCCAGAGTGGATAACACCTCCTTAAGCAGAGCGCTGAGATGTTCCAATTTAAATTTAAATGTAATCACATCAGGTTCAGCTTGTTGAGAAATTTTCCCTGAATCTGAAATTTCTCCCTCAGACAAAACCTCCCTGGCCCCCTCAGACTGGTGTAGGGGCCCTTCAGAAACAATATCATCAGCGTCCTCATGCTCTTCAGTATTTTCTAAAACAGAGCAGTCGCGCTTTCGCTGATAAGTGGGCATTTTGGCTAAAATGTTTTTGATAGAATTATCCATTACAGCCGTTAATTGTTGCATAGTAAGGAGTATTGGCGCGCTAGATGTACTAGGGGCCTCTTGTGTGGGCAAGACTGGTGTAGACGAAGGAGGGGATGATGCAGTACCATGCTTACTCCCCTCACTTGAGGAATCATCTTGGGCATCATTTTCTCTAAATTTTGTGTCACATAAATCACATCTATTTAAATGAGAAGGGACCTTGGCTTCCCCACATTCAGAACACAGTCTATCTGGCAGTTCAGACATGTTAAACAGGCATAAACTTGATAACAAAGTACAAAAAACGTTTTAAAATAAAACCGTTACTGTCACTTTAAATTTTAAACTGAACACACTTTATTACTGCAATTGCGAAAAAGTATGAAGGAATTGTTCAAAATTCACCAAAATTTCACCACAGTGTCTTAAAGCCTTAAAAGTATTGCACACCAAATTTGGAAGCTTTAACCCTTAAAATAACGGAACCGGGGCCGTTTTTATATTTAACCCCTTTACAGTCCCTGGTATCTGCTTTGCTGAGACCCAACCAAGCCCAAAGGGGAATACGATACCAAATGACGCCTTCAGAAAGTCTTTTCTATGTATCAGAGCTCCTCACACATGCATCTGCATGTCATGCTTCCCAAAAACAAGTGCGCAATACAGGCGCGAAAATGAGACTCTGCCTATGATTAGGGAAAGCCCCTAGAGAATAAGGTGTCCAATACAGTGCCTGCCGGTTATTTTACAAAATTCCCAAGATTAAAATAATTCCTCAAGGCTATGGAGTATAAAATATGTTTATATATAAATCGATTTAGCCCAGAAAATGTCTACAGTCTTAAAAAGCCCTTGTGAAGCCCTTATTTACTGTCTGTAATAAAATGGCTTACCGGATCCCATAGGGAAAATGACAGCTTCCAGCATTACATCGTCTTGTTAGAATGTGTCATACCTCAAGCAGCAAAAGTCTGCTCACTGTTCCCCCAACTGAAGTTAATTCCTCTCAACAGTCCTGTGTGGAACAGCCATCGATTTTAGTAACGGTTGCTAAAATCATTTTCCTCTTACAAACAGAAATCTTCATCTCTTTTCTGTTTCAGAGTAAATAGTACATACCAGCACTATTTTAAAATAACAAACTCTTGATTGAATAATAAAAACTACAGTTAAACACTAAAAAACTCTAAGCCATCTCCGTGGAGATGTTGCCTGTACAACGGCAAAGAGAATGACTGGGGAAGGCGGAGCCTAGGAGGGATCATGTGACCAGCTTTGCTGGGCTCTTTGCCATTTCCTGTTGGGGAAGAGAATATCCCACAAGTAAGGATGACGCCGTGGACCGGACACACCTATGTTGGAGAAATGTCTACCAGTTTTTTAAGCCCTAATGAAGCCCTTTATTCTTTTACTTAAACTAAGAAAATGGCTTACCGGTTCCCATAGGGAAAAACAGAATTTATGTTTACCTGATAAATTACTTTCTCCAACGGTGTGTCCGGTCCACGGCGTCATCCTTACTTGTGGGATATTCTCTTCCCCAACAGGAAATGGCAAAGAGCCCAGCAAAGCTGGTCACATGATCCCTCCTAGGCTCCGCCTACCCCAGTCATTCGACCGACGTTAAGGAGGAATATTTGCATAGGAGAAACCATATGATACCGTGGTGACTGTAGTTAAAGAAAATAAATTATCAGACCTGATTAAAAAAACCAGGGCGGGCCGTGGACCGGACACACCCGTGGAGAAAGTAATTTATCAGGTAAACATAAATTCTGTTTTCTCCAACATAGGTGTGTCCGGTCCACGGCGTCATCCTTACTTGTGGGAACCAATACCAAAGCTTTAGGACACGGATGAAGGGAGGGAGCAAATCAGGTCACCTAAAAGGAAGGCACCACGGCTTGCAAAACCTTTCTCCCAAAAATAGCCTCAGAAGAAGCAAAAGTATCAAACTTGTAAAATTTGGTAAAAGTGTGCAGTGAAGACCAAGTCGCTGCCCTACATATCTGATCAACAGAAGCCTCGTTCTTGAAGGCCCATGTGGAAGCCACAGCCCTAGTGGAATGAGCTGTGATTCTGTCGGGAGGCTGCCGTCCGGCAGTCTCGTAAGCCAATCTGATGATGCTTTTAATCCAAAAAGAGAGAGAGGTAGAAGTTGCTTTTTGACCTCTCCTTTTACCTGAATAAACAACAAACAAGGAAGATGTTTGTCTAAAATCCTTTGTAGCATCTAAATAGAATTTTAGAGCGCGAACAACATCCAAATTGTGCAACAAACGTTCCTTCTTTGAAACTGGTTTCGGACACAGAGAAGGTACGATAATCTCCTGGTTAATGTTTTTGTTAGAAACAACTTTTGGAAGAAAACCAGGTTTAGTACGTAAAACCACCTTATCTGCATGGAACACCAGATAAGGAGGAGAACACTGCAGAGCAGATAATTCCGAAACTCTTCTAGCAGAAGAAATTGCAACTAAAAACAAAACTTTCCAAGATAATAACTTAATATCAACGGAATGTAAGGGTTCAAACGGAACCCCCTGAAGAACTGAAAGAACTAAGTTGAGACTCCAAGGAGGAGTCAAAGGTTTGTAAACAGGCTTAATTCTAACCAGAGCCTGAACAAAGGCTTGAACATCTGGCACAGCTGCCAGCTTTTTGTGAAGTAACACAGACAAGGCAGAAATCTGTCCCTTCAGGGAACTTGCAGATAATCCTTTTTCCAATCCTTCTTGAAGGAAGGATAGAATCTTAGGAATCTTAACCTTGTCCCAAGGGAATCCTTTAGATTCACACCAACAGATATATTTTTTCCAAATTTTGTGGTAAATCTTTCTAGTTACAGGCTTTCTGGCCTGAATAAGAGTATCGATAACAGAATCTGAGAACCCTCGCTTTGATAAGATCAAGCGTTCAATCTCCAAGCAGTCAGCTGGAGTGAAACCAGATTCGGATGTTCGAACGGACCCTGAACAAGAAGGTCTCGTCTCAATGGTAGCTTCCAAGGTGGAGCCGATGACATATTCACCAGATCTGCATACCAAGTCCTGCGTGGCCACGCAGGAGCTATCAAGATCACCGACGCCCTCTCCTGGTTGATCCTGGCTACCAGCCTGGGGATGAGAGGAAAATTAGGTTTATTTTTTGCCTTGAAAGGCCGATCCTGAGGAAGGGCGTGGCCCTTACCCCCAGTGATATCAGAGATAATCTCTTTCAAGTCAGGGCCAAACAGCGTTTTCCCCTTGAAAGGAATGTTAAGTAGCTTGTTCTTGGAAGACGCATCAGCTGACCAAGATTTCAACCAAAGCGCTCTGCGCGCCACAATAGCAAACCCTGAATTCTTAGCCGCTAACCTAGCCAATTGCAAAGTGGCGTCTAGGGTGAAAGAATTAGCCAATTTGAGAGCATTGATTCTGTCCATAATCTCCTCATAAGGAGGAGAATCACTATCGACCGCCTTTATCAGCTCATCGAACCAGAAACATGCGGCTGTAGCTACAGGGACAATGCATGAAATTGGTTGTAGAAGGTAACCCTGCTGAACAAACATCTTTTTAAGTAAACCTTCTAATTTTTTATCCATAGGATCTTTGAAAGCACAACTATCCTCTATGGGTATAGTGGTGCGTTTGTTTAAAGTGGAAACCGCTCCCTCGACCTTGGGGACTGTCTGCCATAAGTCCTTTCTGGGGTCGACCATAGGAAACAATTTTTTAAATATGGGGGGAGGGACGAAAGGAATACCGGGCCTTTCCCATTCTTTATTAACAATGTCCGCCACCCGCTTGGGTATAGGAAAAGCTTCTGGGAGCCCCGGGACCTCTAGGAACTTGTCCATTTTACATAGTTTCTCTGGGATGACCAACTTGTCACAATCATCCAGAGTGGATAATACCTCCTTGAGCAGAATGCGGAGATGTTCCAACTTAAATTTAAACGTAATCACATCAGGTTCAGCTTGTTGAGAAATGTTCCCTGAATCAGTAATTTCTCCCTCAGACAAAACCTCCCTGGCCCCATCAGACTGGGTAAGGGGCCCTTCAGAACCATTATTATCAGCGTCGTCATGCTCTTCAGTATCTAAAACAGAGCAGTCACGCTTACGCTGGTAAGTGTTCATTTTGGCTAAAATGTTTTTGACAGAATTATCCATTACAGCCGTTAATTGTTGCATAGTAAGGAGTATTGGCGCGCTAGATGTACTAGGGGCCTCCTGAGTGGGCAAGACTCGTGTAGACGGAGGGAATGATGCAGTACCATGCTTACTCCCCTCACTTGAGGAATCATCTTGGGCATCATTGTCATTGTCACATAAATCACATTTATTTAAATGAATAGGAATTCTGGCTTCCCCACATTCAGAACACAGTCTATCTGGTAGTTCAGACATGTTAAACAGGCATAAACTTGATAACAAAGTACAAAAAACGTTTTAAAATAAAACCGTTACTGTCACTTTAAATTTTAAACTGAACACACTTTATTACTGCAATTGCGAAAAAACATGAAGGAATTGTTCAAAATTCACCAAATTTTCACCAGTGTCTTAAAGCCTTAAAAGTATTGCACACCAAATTTGGAAGCTTTAACCCTTAAAATAACGGAACCGGAGCCGTTTTTAACTTTAACCCCTTTACCGTCCCTGGTATCTGCTTTGCTGAGACCCAACCAAGCCCAAAGGGGAATACAATACCAAATGACGCCTTCAGAAAGTCTTTTCTAAGTATCAGAGCTCCTCTCACATGCGACTGCATGTCATGCCTCTCAAAAACAAGTGCGCAACACCGGCGCGAAAATGAGGCTCTGCCTATGATTTGGGAAAGCCCCTAAAGAATAAGGTGTCTAAAACAGTGCCTGCCGATATTATTATATCAAAATACCCAGATAAAATGATTCCTCAAGGCTAAATATGTGTTAATAATGAATCGATTTAGCCCAGAAAAAGTCTACAGTCTTAATAAGCCCTTGTGAAGCCCTTATTTACGATCTTAATAAACATGGCTTACCGGATCCCATAGGGAAAATGACAGCTTCCAGCATTACATCGTCTTGTTAGAATGTGTCATACCTCAAGCAGCAAGAGACTGCTCACTGTTCCCCCAACTGAAGTTAATTGCTCTCAACAGTCCTGTGTGGAACAGCCATGGATTTTAGTGACGGTTGCTAAAATCATTTTCCTCATACAAACAGAAATCTTCATCTCTTTTCTGTTTCTGAGTAAATAGTACATACCAGCACTATTTTAAAATAACAAACTCTTGATTGAATAATAAAAACTACAGTTAAACAATAAAAAACTCTAAGCCATCTCCGTGGAGATGTTGCCTGTACAACGGCAAAGAGAATGACTGGGGTAGGCGGAGCCTAGGAGGGATCATGTGACCAGCTTTGCTGGGCTCTTTGCCATTTCCTGTTGGGGAAGAGAATATCCCACAAGTAAGGATGACGCCGTGGACCGGACACACCTATGTTGGAGAAATGACAGCTTCCAGCATTACCGAGTCTTGTTAGAAATGTGTCATACCTCAAGCAGCCAAAGTCTGCTCACTGTTTCCCCCAACTGAAGTCAATTCCTCTCAACAGTCCTGTGTGGAAACAGCCATCGATTTTAGTAACGGTTGCTAAAATCATTTTCCTCTTACAAACAGAAATCTTCATCTCTTTCCTGTTTCAGAGTAAATAGTACATACCAGCACTATTTTAAAATAACAAACTCTTGATTGAAGAATAAAAACTACATTTAAACACCAAAAAACTCTAAGCCATCTCCGTGGAGATGTTGCCTGTACAACGGCAAAGAGAATGACTGGGGAAGGCGGAGCCTAGGAGGGATCATGTGACCAGCTTTGCTGGGCTCTTTGCCATTTCCTGTTGGGGAAGAGCATATCCCACAAGTAAGGATGACGCCGTGGACCGGACACACCTATGTTGGAGAAAAGTGATTTCTTAATTTCTGCTATATGCATGTCACACACTGTTTATTTAGGGGATGGCAAAACTGTAGTCTACCTCATTACTTGCCAGGTCAACGTAAACAAGTGCCGAGTGTCTGTGTGGGTGTCTGTATCTGAGATTGTCTGTGTGTTTCTTTGCATGTTTGCTAGAGTGTCTATATGTGAATCCTTATGTGTGTCTGTGTGTTACTACCTTTACAACATTTCCAAGTTTGACTACACTTAAGAAAAAAGGGTATATACGTTTTAGTCACTTGGTCAAAACTGCACATGTCAAAAAGGGGGGGCCTGATCAATGGTTAAGTAAGGGGCCCTAAAAATTCTAGTGGCTGCCCTGATTGGCTCACCCGGTATGCTCAGCTAGCTCCTAGTAGTGCATTTCTGTACCTTCAATAAAGGATACCAAGCAAATGAAGTCAATTTAATAATAGATGTAAATTGCAGGGGGTATTTTTTTTTTTTAATTGCATGCTCTATCTGAATCATGAACATATTCCGGAAGGCTAACAATTATCAAAATCTTTCATTCTAACTTAATCAGCTTATAATACAACAGACCACTTATTTTTGCCCAACAAACTCTTTATAGTGCATTTGTGAAGTAAAGGTCAGCAGAAAGATTTTTATGTAGTTAAATATATTCTTGCAGTAACATATAGACCTGTTCTATACAAACTTCCCCTTGTGATTCACTTACAGTGACATTATTCTAGTAGAAAATAGGCTATGGTTGTAGAACCCAAGCATATTGCTTTAATAAAAACTTTTCATTGCACAAGGTTAAAAAAAAAAAAAAAAAAAACCTTTTCCTCAAACTCTTAGATCAGCACCTTGTTGATTTACCGGCGCTTTTCTTTTTTTCTTTCTTATTCAAAAGCTTTTGAAAAAATGTCTGCTGGGGCTATAAATACTAAGAATATTGGTCACTAGAATGTCCCACTAAGTGTTTAAAATTTATATATAATTCTAACATTAACAGATGGAAGGACTGAAAGAAAAAAAAAAAAGCAACAAGCAAATTTATATATACACACGCACACACAGTAGGGGTAGGGATAGAGGGGAAATGATTCTGTGTAAAGAAAAGTGGATCTATGTGCTTGACACACTTGTCCCTAAATGGTTATATACCTATTTATATTTTCAGTGCTATCTGTAATACTATTTATGTTTAAATGCAGCAACCATGCATGATTTCACAATGTAACATAATGTGATCTTCTAACTTTGTATTATAGTTTATTGCTCTGCTTTTTTCAGATGGTCTGTGCAACTGCTTGTGCGCAGACGGCATCTCAGAAGTCCGTAAGGACAGGACTAGGGATGGGCGAATGTGTTTATATTCGAATTCGAATGTTAGAACGAATGTTATTGTAGAAATTCGATTTACATAATAGAATGTTGATCCATAGAACAAATATTCTTAAAAATTCGATTTTCAAATGTTATTTACAGTTTTCGAATGTCACTTTCGAATTCAAATATTACATTTAAAAAACACAGTATTAGACTAGATATACTATTTTGAATTCGAATGTGACATTCAAATTCGAATATTACATTTTGAAATTGAATGAATAGATAGCTAAACATTCTATTATTCAAACGAATATTTTTGAATTTTATTGAAAAATTTGAAAACGAAAATTAAAAAATAGAATGTTAGAATGTTATATAAACATTCGAAATTCGATTCGAACGAACGAATGTATCAAAATTCGTTTTAAATTTAGAATTTTTAGAAACATTCGCCCATCCCTAGGACGCTGCAGAGTTGCTGGAGATGCTGCTGTGTGTATATGCGTGTGTGTATATATGTATGTATGTATGTATGTATGTATGTATGTATATATATTTTTTTTTTTTTTAAATAAATGAATGGCCATTATTACATACATATATATATATATATATATATACACACACATATATATATATATATACACTATATATACACATATATATATATATATACATACATTATATATATATATATATATATATATATATATACATACACACATATACATAAATTATGCTTTCCTTTTCTTCTAATGGAAAGAGTCCACAGCTGCATTCATTACTTTTGGGAATTAAGAACCTGGCCACCAGGAGGAGGCAAAGAAAACCCCAGCCAAAGGCTTAAATACTCCTCCCACTCCCCTTGTCCCCCAGTCATTCTGCCGAGGAACAACGAACAGTAGAAGAAATATCAAGGTGAAAGGTGCCAGAAGAATATAAGGACGCCCCACATAAAAGTACGGGTGGGGAGCTGTGGACTCTTTCCATCAGCAGAAAAGGAAATTATCAGGTAAGCATAATTTATGTTTTTCTTCTTAAATGGAAAGAGTCCACAGCTGCATTCATTACTTTTGAGCAAACAATACCCAAGCTATAGAGGACACTGAATGCCAAGACGGGAGGGTACATAGGTGGCCCATACTGAGGGCACCAAGCCTGAACCTCTATCCGAGAAAAAACACTGCTTCGTCCGAAGCCGAGAAAATTTGAAAAGGAAAAAGCCCCAATGACACGGACTCACAGTTAGTCCAGAAGCCAAACCAGAGACCAAAAACGGACTTGACTGAGCCAACAGTCCTCCAGGAGACACTGTCGCCCAACAAACAGTCCTCCACCGCTCATCTCCATAAATGAAGGAGACACCAGCCGAAATCCCCAAGGGAACAAGGCAAAGGAGAACCAAGGAAACAGAAAGGTCCCCTAATACAAAAAAGAACGCCTCCACGAGTGAGTCCAGCTCCCAGAGGCCCAAAGGGGCCCAAACAGGGAAAGGAGGCCATGCCTATACCAAGTGAAACCCGGGATAAGATCAGGCACGGATTGCAACTGAAAAGGCAAAGTCCTCCCAGTGTCAAGAATAGCAAGGCCTTCGACCATGAAAAAATGTGTAATGCACCCAGGAAGAACCCCAAGTTTGAGAACACAGAGTCCATAACAGGACGACACAGAGGATACTTGCAAGGAAGAAGGAGCAGTCAAGCAAGAAACAGACCGCAAAAGCAACCCCCAGACAGAGGGCACGCTCCAGGCAACCTAAATCGCCGGACCTGCACACAGGTCCCTAAAAAGGGGAACACAAACCTCAATCGAGGCCCCCCCGAGAAGGAGAGTATACCCTCAGAACCCGAAAGAAGAGTAAACTCTCTTCTGAAATCAATGGAGCCAGTTGAAAGGAAAATCTATACCCTAGTAGACTAAGCTAACAGGATAGACTCAACAAAGCTCACACATCCAGGAGACTGTGACCAAACGCAGCTCCTAGACCGCTCGGCCATCCTGACCTGCAGACTCACAGCCAGCTGGACCAACCCAGCCTCAGGGATCCAAAAATAAGGGAAAAAAAGATCCCGAAACAGGTACAGGAACGAGCGCAAGGATAGCACAGCCATCCCCACAGAGTACGAGTACAACCCGACTCTGAAAACCGACAACAAGGCCATAGACCTAAGGATCTATCAAAATAAAGGCCCAACAAGTCTACTTTGAGTCAGCAAGACCCCCGGGGAACCAATCCTACCTTTCTGCCTCCCATCCAGGAGAAGCCCCAAGCAAAGACTCTCCATAGGGAGGAGAATATCCCCTAAAGAAAAGAGATTATGCCGGAAGAGCAACCACTGTCCTCAAGGCCCCAGCTAATGGGAAAAGAAAATCCCAACACATATGTCCTAGAAAAGGACCCCTTACAAGTAGCTTGCCAAGCAGAGGCACAGCCAACCCATTCGCCTGCAGAGCAGGGAATCCATGGGAACACTGGCAAGCTAACAAGGGAAATGCAACCCTAAGGCGCACCAGAAATTGGACACCCAACGCCAGCAGCTGGGTATGAACCAACCACCCTTAAGGCTCAAGCCACACGGCTAACCACCAGAGGACAAGGGTCACTCTGTGGCAAAGAGTAAAAAATACTCTGAAATCCTGGCCAACCATGACCACGTTAGGTAGATAGAGCAAGGACATAGCCCCAGTTCCCACTATCGTGGAACCCCCCGACCAGCCCTGAGATCCAAGATTCCAAAACCACCCAGACTGGGTCAGTAAAAAGGCCAAGCAAAGCTTCAGCAACAGTAAGTCTCAGGGAGAAAAACAGGTCCTGGTACCCAATAGTTCAGGCAAACCTTACCCTAGAACTTAACACCCCAACCGGCCAAAAAGCCAGACACAAGGGTATGGCTGCATATCCAGAAAATACAGATAGCGAGAGAACTCGAAAGCCCCTACCAAACAAAGTAACCACCCCTAGCTAAAGTCCAACGCTCCAAGGAGCAAGGCTAGAAGTCATATGAAGGTACTTCTCAGGGCCTCAGGACGACCAAGAGATACCTCAAGGTCAAAAGATCCTACTAACAGGACTAGTCTCCCTAACACCTCCACACAAGAAAGAGAAGGCACGAAACCTACCAGCTCGGGAGAACCCCGAGCTAAACAAAAAACAAAATTTATGCTTACCTGATAAATTTCTTTCTTTTGAGATGTACCGAGTCCACGGATTCATCCTTACTTTGGATATTGTCCTTCCTGACAGGAAGTAGCAAAGAGAGCACCACAGCAGAGCTGTCTATATAGCTCCCCCCTTAACTCCACCCCCCAGTCATTCGACCGAAGGTAAAGGAAGAAAAGGAGAAACTATAAGGTGCAGAGGTGACTGAAGTTTACATAAAAAAAAACAATCTGTCTTGAATAGACAGGGCGGGCCGTGGACTCGGTACATTGCAAAAGAAATAAATGTATCAGGTAAGCATACATTTTGTTTTCTTTTGCATGATGTACCGAGTCCACGGATTCATCCTTACTTGGGATACCAATACCAAAGCTTTAGGACACGGATGAAGGGAGGGACAAGACCGAAACCTAAACGGAAGGCACCACTGCTTGCAAAACCTTTCTCCCAAAAATAGCCTCTGAAGAAGCAAAAGTATCAAATTTGTAAAATTTTGAAAAGGTATGAAGCGAAGACCAAGTCGCAGCCTTACAAATCTGTTCAACAGAAGCATCAGGTTTAAAAGCCCATGTGGAAGCTACCGCTCTTGTAGAATGAGCTGTAATCCTTTCAGGAGGCTGCTGTTCAGCAGTCTCATAAGCCTAACGGATGATGCTTTTCAGCCAAAAGGAAAGAGAAGTCGCCGTAGCCTTTTGACCCCTACGCTTTCCAGAATAGACAACAAACAAAGAAGATGTTTGACGAAAATCTTTGGTTGCCTGCAAATAAAATTTCAAAGCACGAACCACGTCCAAGTTGTGCAACAGACGTTCCTTCCTACAAGAAGGATTAGGACACAGAGAAGGAACAACAATTTCTTGATTGATATTCCTGTTAGTAACAACTTTAGGTAGGAACCCAGGCTTGGTACGCAAAACCACCTTATCAGCATGGAACACAAGATAAGGTGAGTCACATTGTAATGCAGATAGTTCAGAAACTCTTCGAGCTGAAGAGATAGCAACTAGGAACAAAACTTTCCAAGATAAAAGCTTAATATCTATGGAATGCATGGGTTCAAACGGAACCCCTTGAAGAACTCTAAGAACTAAATTTAGACTACATGGCGGAGCAACAGGTTTAAACACAGGCTTAATTCTAGCTAATGCCTGACAAAAAGCCCGAACGTCTGGAACATCTGCCAGACGCTTGTGCAACAAAATAGACAGAGCAGATATCTGTCCTTTTAGGGAATTAGCTGACAATCCTTTCTCCAATCCCTCTTGGAGAAAAAACAAAATCATAGGAATCCTGATTTTACTCCAGGAGAAGCCTTTGGATTCGCACCAAAAAAGATATTTACGCCATATCTTATAATAGATTTTCCTGGTAACAGGCTTTCGAGCCTGAATCAAGGTATTTATGACTGACTCAGAGAAACCCCGCTTTGATAGAATCAATCGTTCAATCTCCACGCAGTCAGTTGCAGAGAAATTAGATTTGGATGCTCGAATGGACCATGAATCCGAAGGTCCCGTCTCAATGGCAGAGACCATGGTGGAAGAGATGACATGTCCACCTGGTCTGCATACCAAGTCCTGCGTGGCTACGCAGGCGCTATCAAAATCACTGATGCTCTCTCCTGTTTGATTCTGGCATCCCTTGACCTGGAGCCATAATGAGGAAGTTTGGCGTTCTGACGAGACGCCATCAGATCCAATTCTGGTGTGCCCCATAGCCGAACCAGCTGAGCAAACACCTCCGTATGGAGGTCCCACTCCCCCGGATGAAAAGTCTGACGACTTAGAAAATCTGCCTCCCAGTTCTCTACACCTGGGATATAGATCGCTGACAGATGGCAAGAGTGAGCCTCTGCCCATCAGATTATCCTTGAGACCTCTATCATCTCTAAGGAACTCTTTGTTCCGCCCTGATGATTGATATAAGCCACAGTCGTGATGTTGTCCGACTGAAACCTGATGAATCTGGCCGAAGCCAGCTGAGGCCATGCCTGGAGAGCATTGAATATCGCTCTTAATTCCAGAATATTTATCGATAGGAGAGCCTCCTCCCGAGTCCACAAACCCTGAGCTTTTAGGGAATTCCAGACTGCACCCCCAGCCCAGAAGGCTGGCGTCTGTCATCACTATAACCTAATCTGGCCTGCGGAAACACATTCCCTGGGACAGATGATCCTGTGACAACCACCAAAGAAGAGAGTCTCTGGTCTCTTGATCCAGATTTATCTAAGGAGATAAATCTGCCTAATCCCCATTCCACTGATCGAGCATGCATAGTTACAGTGGTCTGAGATGCAAGCAAGCAAACGGAACTATGTCCATTGCCGCTACCATTAGACCGATTACCTCCATACACTGAGCCACTGACGGCCGAGGAATGGAGTGAAGAGCTCGGCAGATGGACAAAATCTTTGATTTTCTGACCTCCATCAGAAATATTTTCATGTCCACCGAGTCTATTAGAGTCCCTAGAAATGAAACTTTTGTGAGGGGGGAAAGAGAACTCTTTTTTTACGTTCACCTTCCACCCGTGAGATCTTAGAAAAGCCAACACTAAGTCCATGTGAGACTTGGCTAGATGGAAGGTCGACGCTTGAATTAAAATGTCGTCTAGATAAGGCGCCACTGCTATGCCCCGTGGCCTTAGAACCGCCAGAAGGGACCCTAGCACCTTCGTGAAGATTTGTGGCGCCGTGGCCGCCCGAAAGGAAGAGCCACAAACTGATAATGCTTGTCCAGAAAGGCGAACCTGAGGAACTGGTGATGATCTTTGTGGATAGGAATGTGTAGATACGCATCCTTTAAGTCCACGGTGGTCATATTGACCCTGCTGGATCAATGGTAAGATAGTCCGAATGGTCTCCATCTTGAAAGATGGGACTCTTAGGAATTGGTTTAGGATCTTGAGATCCAGAATTGGTCTGAAGGTTCCCTCCTTTTGGGAACTATAAACAGATTGGAGTAGAACCCCTGCCCCTGTCCTGCTTTTGGAACTGGGCAGATCACTCCCATGGTAAAAAGGTCTTCTACACAGCGTAAGAACGCCTCTCTTTTTGTCGGGTTTACAGACAATTGAGAAAGATGGAACCTCCCCCTTGGAGGGGAATCCTTGAAATCTAGAAGGTATCCCTGGGTTACAATTTCTACTGCCCAGGAATCCTGAACGTCTCTTGCCCAGGCCTGAGCAAAGAGAGAGAGTATGCCCCCTACTAGATCCGGTCCCGGATCGGGGGCTACCCCTTCATGCTGACTTAGTGGCAGCAGCAGGCTTTTTGGCCTGTTTACCCTTGTTCCAAGCCTGATTAGGTCTCCAGGTTGGCTTGGATTGAGCAAAGTTCCCCTCTTGCTTTGCAGCAGAGGAAGAGGAAGTGGGACCACTCTTGAAGTTTCGAAAGGAACGAAAATTATTTTGTTTGGTCCTTGTCTTATTTGACTTATCCTGAGGGAGGGTATGACCCTTCCCTCCAGTAATGTCTGAAATGATCTCTTTCAGTGCAGGCCCGAATACGGTCTTACCTTTGAAAGGGATGGACAAAAGCTTAGATTTAGATGACACATCAGCTGACCAGGACTTAAGCCATAACGCTCTACGCGCTAAAATAGCAAAACCTGAATTCTTAGCCGCTAATTTAGCAAGATGAAAAGCGGCGTCTGTAATAAAAGAATTAGCCAACTTAAGAGCCTTAATTCTGTCCAAAATATCATCTAGTGGGGTCTCCATCTGAAGAGCCTCTTCTAGAGCCTCAAACCAAAAGGCAGCCGCAGTGGTTACAGGAACAATGGACGCTATAGGTTGAAGAAGAAAACCTTGATGAACAAAAATTTTCTTTAGGAGACCCTCTAATTTTTTATCCATAGGATCAATGAAAGCACAACTGTCTTCAATAGGTATAGTTGTACGCTTAGCAAGGGTAGAAATAGCTCCCTCCACCTTAGGGACCGTCTGCCATGAGTCCTTTATGGTGTCAGAAATGGGAAACATTTTCTTAAAAACAGGAGGGGGAGAGAACGGAATACCTGGTCTATCCCACTCCTTAGCAACAATGTCCGAAATCCTCTTAGGGACCGGAAAAAACATCAGTGTAAACAGGAACCTCTAAATATTTGTCCATTTTACACAATTTCTCTGGATCTACAACAGGGTCACAATCCTCCAGAGTAGCTAAAACCTCCCTGAGCAATAAGCGGAGGTGCTCTAGCTTAAATTTAAATGCCGTCATATCTGAATCTGTCTGAGGGAACATCTTTCCTGAATCAGAAATCTCTCCCTCAGACAGCAAATTCCTCATCCCTACTTCAGAACATTGTGAGGGAATATCGGATACGGCCACTAAAGAGTCAGAAGGCTCAGCATTTGTTCTTAACCCAGAGCTACTGTGCTTCCCTTGCAACCCAGGCAGTTTAGATAAAACCTCTGTGAGGGTACTATTCATAACTGAAGCCATATCTTGCAAGGTGAAAGAATTAGATGCACTAGAAGTACTTGGCGTCGCTTGTGCGGGCGTTACCGGTTGTGACACTTGGGGAGAACTAGATGGCAAAACCTGATTTCCTTCTGTCTGAGAATCATCTAATGCCATATTTTTATAAGTCAAAATATGCTGTTTGCAATTTATAGACATATCAGTACAAGTGGGACACATTCTAAGAGGGGGTTCCACAATGGCTTCTAAACAAATTGAGCAATGAGTTTCCTCAATGTCAGACATGTTTAACAGACTAGTAATAAAGCAAGCAAGCTTGGAAAACACTTTATTTAATGAAAAAAAAACACAATTTGCAAAGACGGTACTGTGCCTTTAAGAGAAAAAAAGGCATACATAAACTGCAAAACAGGTTAAAATTGCTTCAATTTTTCCGACATTTTAACAGTGTATCCACTAAGCTTTAGAAGGATTGTACCACAAGTTAATAAGCAATAAACCCCCAAATGAAAAAAATGGATTGAAATTTGTCTAAAACCGGTTAAAAACCCCTATAAGCACCTACCTGCCCTTAGGAACGATAATATGGTGTTAAAGCTTCGAATAGGCCCTCAGAAGATCATCAGGACCTCAGGAGAGGTTTCTTGCTGCTTGTCTGTATAACTAAATGCGCAACTGAAAACCATGTGGGTTATAACAACCCCAAATAAGCCAAATGACCCCTCAAGCAAACGTCCCATAAACATAAAAAACGTTACTCCCAGAACACACAAACGTTTGTCCCAATTTTTCATAAACAAACTGAGTGCCCAAAAAACTTAGCCATTTATGCAAGCTAGTAAAGCCTCTTTCACACTAGAAGTACTGCTTACCCTTCCCCTAATGGGGATACTGTCAGCCTTTCTGAGTTAACACAGTCTCTGCAGAAAAAACAGAATTTATGTTTACCTGATAAATTACTTTCTCCAACGGTGTGTCCGGTCCACGGCGTCATCCTTACTTGTGGGATATTCTCTTCCCCAACAGGAAATGGCAAAGAGCCCAGCAAAGCTGGTCACATGATCCCTCCTAGGCTCCGCCTACCCCAGTCATTCGACCGACGTTAAGGAGGAATATTTGCATAGGAGAAATCATATGATACCGTGGTGACTGTAGTTAAAGAAAATAAATTATCAGACCTGATTAAAAAACCAGGGCGGGCCGTGGACCGGACACACCGTTGGAGAAAGTAATTTATCAGGTAAACATAAATTCTGTTTTCTCCAACATAGGTGTGTCCGGTCCACGGCGTCATCCTTACTTGTGGGAACCAATACCAAAGCTTTAGGACACGGATGATGGGAGGGAGCAAATCAGGTCACCTAGATGGAAGGCACCACGGCTTGCAAAACCTTTCTCCCAAAAATAGCCTCAGAAGAAGCAAAAGTATCAAACTTGTAAAATTTGGTAAAAGTGTGCAGTGAAGACCAAGTCGCTGCCCTACATATCTGATCAACAGAAGCCTCGTTCTTGAAGGCCCATGTGGAAGCCACAGCCCTAGTGGAATGAGCTGTGATTCTTTCGGGAGGCTGCCGTCCGGCAGTCTCGTAAGCCAATCTGATGATGCTTTTAATCCAAAAAGAGAGAGAGGTAGAAGTTGCTTTTTGACCTCTCCTTTTACCGGAATAAACAACAAACAAGGAAGATGTTTGTCTAAAATCCTTTGTAGCATCTAAATAGAATTTTAGAGCGCGAACAACATCCAAATTGTGCAACAAACGTTCCTTCTTCGAAACTGGTTTCGGACACAGAGAAGGTACGATAATCTCCTGGTTAATGTTTTTGTTAGAAACAACTTTTGGAAGAAAACCAGGTTTAGTACGTAAAACCACCTTATCTGCATGGAACACCAGATAAGGAGGAGAACACTGCAGAGCAGATAATTCTGAAACTCTTCTAGCAGAAGAAATTGCAACCAAAAACAAAACTTTCCAAGATAATAACTTAATATCAACGGAATGTAAGGGTTCAAACGGAACCCCCTGAAGAACTGAAAGAACTAAGTTGAGACTCCAAGGAGGAGTCAAAGGTTTGTAAACAGGCTTGATTCTAACCAGAGCCTGAACAAAGGCTTGAACATCTGGCACAGCTGCCAGCTTTTTGTGAAGTAACACAGACAAGGCAGAAATCTGTCCCTTCAGGGAACTTGCAGATAATCCTTTTTCCAATCCTTCTTGAAGGAAGGATAGAATCTTAGGAATCTCAACCTTGTCCCAAGGGAATCCTTTAGATTCACACCAACAGATATATTTTTTCCAAATTTTGTGGTAAATCTTTCTAGTTACAGGCTTTCTGGCCTGAACAAGAGTATCGATAACAGAATCTGAGAACCCTCGCTTCGATAAGATCAAGCGTTCAATCTCCAAGCAGTCAGCTGGAGAGAGACCAGATTCGGATGTTCGAACGGACCTTGAACAAGAAGGTCTCGTCTCAAAGGTAGCTTCCATGGTGGAGCCGATGACATATTCACCAGATCTGCATACCAAGTCCTGCGTGGCCACGCAGGAGCTATCAAGATCACCGACGCCCTTTCCTGATTGATCCTGGCTACCAGCCTGGGGATGAGAGGAAACGGCGGGAATACATAAGCTAGTTTGAAGGTCCAAGGTGCTACTAGTGCATCCACTAGAGCCGCCTTGGGATCCCTGGATCTGGACCCGTAGCAAGGAACTTTGAAGTTCTGACGAGAGGCCATCAGATCCATGTCTGGAATGCCCCACAGTTGAGTGACTTGGGCAAAGATTTCCGGATGGAGTTCCCACTCCCCCGGATGCAATGTCTGACGACTCAGAAAATCCGCTTCCCAATTTTCCACTCCTGGGATGTGGATAGCAGACAGGTGGCAGGAGTGAGACTCCGCCCATAGAATGATTTTGGTCACTTCTTCCATCGCCAGGGAACTCCTTGTTCCCCCCTGATGGTTGATGTACGCAACAGTTGTCATGTTGTCTGATTGAAACCGTATGAACTTGGCCCTCGCTAGCTGAGGCCAAGCCTTGAGAGCATTGAATATCGCTCTCAGTTCCAGAATATTTATCGGTAGAAGAGATTCTTCCCGAGACCAAAGACCCTGAGCTTTCAGGGATCCCCAGACCGCGCCCCAGCCCATCAGACTGGCGTCGGTCGTGACAATGACCCACTCTGGTCTGCGGAAGGTCATCCCTTGTGACAGGTTGTCCAGGGACAGCCACCAACGGAGTGAGTCTCTGGTCCTCTGATTTACTTGTATCCTCGGAGACAAGTTTGTATAGTCCCCATTCCACTGACTGAGCATGCACAGTTGTAATGGTCTTAGATGAATGCGCGCAAAAGGAACTATGTCCATTGCCGCTACCATCAAACCTATCACTTCCATGCACTGTGCTATGGAAGGAAGAGGAACGGAATGAAGTATCCGACAAGAGTCTAGAAGTTTTGTTTTTCTGGCCTCTGTCAGAAAAATCCTCATTTCTAAGGAGTCTATTATTGTCCCCAAGAAGGGAACCCTTGTTGACGGAGATAGAGAACTCTTTTCCACGTTCACTTTCCATCCGTGAGATCTGAGAAAGGCCAGGACGATGTCCGTGTGAGCCTTTGCTTGAGGAAGGGACGACGCTTGAATCAGAATGTCGTCCAAGTAAGGTACTACAGCAATGCCCCTTGGTCTTAGCACAGCTAGAAGGGACCCTAGTACCTTTGTGAAAATCCTTGGAGCAGTGGCTAATCCGAAAGGAAGCGCCACTAACTGGTAATGCTTGTCCAGGAATGCGAACCTTAGGAACCGATGATGTTCCTTGTGGATAGGAATATGTAGATACGCATCCTTTAAATCCACCGTGGTCATGAATTGACCTTCCTGGATGGAAGGAAGAATTGTTCGAATGGTTTCCATTTTGAACGATGGAACCTTGAGAAACTTGTTTAAGATCTTGAGATCTAAGATTGGTCTGAACGTTCCCTCTTTTTTGGGAACTATGAACAGATTGGAGTAGAACCCCATCCCTTGTTCTCCTAATGGAACAGGATGAATCACTCCCATTTTTAACAGGTCTTCTACACAACGTAAGAATGCCTGTCTTTTTATGTGGTCTGAAGACAACTGAGACCTGTGGAACCTCCCCCTTGGGGGAAGCCCCTTGAATTCCAGAAGATAACCTTGGGAGACTATTTCTAGCGCCCAAGGATCCAGAACATCTCTTGCCCAAGCCCGAGCGAAGAGAGAGAGTCTGCCCCCCATCAGATCCGGTCCCGGATCGGGGGCCAACATTTCATGCTGTCTTGGTAGCAGTGGCAGGTTTCTTGGCCTGCTTTCCCTTGTTCCAGCCTTGCATTGGTCTCCAAGCTGGCTTGGCTTGAGAAGTATTACCCTCTTGCTTAGAGGACGTAGCACTTTGGGCTGGTCCGTTTCTACGAAAGGGACGAAAATTAGGTTTATTTTTGGCCTTGAAAGGCCGATCCTGAGGAAGGGCGTGGCCCTTACCCCCAGTGATATCAGAGATAATCTCTTTCAAGTCAGGGCCAAACAGCGTTTTCCCCTTGAAAGGAATGTTAAGGAGCTTGTTCTTGGAAGACGCATCAGCTGACCAAGATTTCAACCAAAGCGCTCTGCGCGCCACAATAGCAAACCCAGAATTCTTAGCCGCTAACCTAGCCAATTGCAAAGTGGCGTCTAGGGTGAAAGAATTAGCCAATTTGAGAGCATTGATTCTGTCCATAATCTCCTCATAAGGAGGAGAATCACTATCGACCGCCTTTACCAGCTCATCAAACCAGAAACACGCGGCTGTAGCGACAGGGACAATGCATGAAATTGGTTGTAGAAGGTAACCCTGCTGAACAAACATCTTTTTAAGTAAACCTTCTAATTTTTTATCCATAGGATCTTTGAAAGCACAACTATCTTCTATGGGTATAGTGGTGCGTTTGTTTAAAGTGGAAACCGCTCCCTCGACCTTGGGGACTGTCTGCCATAAGTCCTTTCTGGGGTCGACCATAGGAAACAATTTTTTAAATATGGGGGGAGGGACGAAAGGAATACCGGGCCTTTCCCATTCTTTATTTACAATGTCCGCCACCTGCTTGGGTATAGGAAAAGCTTCTGGGAGCCCCGGGACCTCTAGGAACTTGTCCATTTTACATAGTTTCTCTGGGATGACCAACTTGTCACAATCATCCAGAGTGGATAATACCTCCTTAAGCAGGATGCGGAGATGTTCCAACTTAAATTTAAACGTAATCACATCAGGTTCAGCTTGTTGAGAAATGTTCCCTGAATCAGTAATTTCTCCCTCAGACAAAACCTCCCTGGCCCCATCAGACTGGTTTAGGGGCCCTTCAGAACCATTATTATCAGCGTCGTCATGCTCTTCAGTATCTAAAACAGAGCAGTCGCGCTTACGCTGATAAGTGTGGATTTTGGCTAAAATGTTTTTGACAGAATTATCCATTACAGCCGTTAATTGTTGCATAGTAAGGAGTATTGGCGCGCTAGATGTACTAGGGGCCTCCTGAGTGGGCAAGACTCGTGTAGACGAAGGAGGGAATGATGCAGTACCATGCTTACTCCCCTCACTTGAGGAATCATCTTGGGCATCATTGTCATTGTCACATAAATCACATTTATTTAAATGAGAGGGAACTCTGGCTTCCCCACATTCAGAACACAGTCTATCTGGTAGTGCAGACATGTTAAACAGGCATAAACTTGATAACAAAGTACAAAAAACGTTTTAAAATAAAACCGTTACTGTCACTTTAAATTTTAAACTGAACACACTTTATTACTGCAATTGCGAAAAAATATGAAGGAATTGTTCAAAATTCACCAAAATTTCACCACAGTGTCTTAAAGCCTTAAAAGTATTGCACACCAAATTTGGAAGCTTTAACCCTTAAAATAACCGGAGCCGTTTTTAACTTTAACCCCTTTACAGTCCCTGGTATCTGCTTTGCTGAGACCCAACCAAGCCCAAAGGGGAATACGATACCAAATGACGCCTTCAGAAAGTCTTTTCTATGTATCAGAGCTCCTCACACATGCGACTGCATGTCATGCCTCTCAAAAACAAGTGCGCAACACCGGCGCGAAAATGAGGCTCTGCCTATGATTTGGGAAAGCCCCTAAAGAGAAAGGTGTCTAAAAAAGTGCCTGCCGATATAATCTTATCAAAATACCCAGATTAAATGATTCCTCAAGGCTAAATATGTGTTAATAATGAATCGATTTAGCCCAGAAAAAGTCTACAGTCTTAATAAGCCCTTGTGAAGCCCTTATTTACAATCTTAATAAACATGGCTTACCGGATCCCATAGGGAAAATGACAGCTTCCAGCATTACATCGTCTTGTTAGAATGTGTCATACCTCAAGCAGCAAGAGACTGCTCACTGTTCCCCCAACTGAAGTTAATTCCTCTCAACAGTCCTGTGTGGAACAGCCATGGATTTTAGTAACGGTTGCTAAAATCATTTTCCTCATACAAACAGAAATCTTCATCTCTTTTCTGTTTCTGAGTAAATAGTACATACCAGCACTATTTTAAAATAACAAACTCTTGATTGAATAATAAAAACTACAGTTAAACACTAAAAAACTCTAAGCCATCTCCGTGGAGATGTTGCCTGTACAACGGCAAAGAGAATGACTGGGGTAGGCGGAGCCTAGGAGGGATCATGTGACCAGCTTTGCTGGGCTCTTTGCCATTTCCTGTTGGGGAAGAGAATATCCCACAAGTAAGGATGACGCCGTGGACCGGACACACCTATGTTGGAGAAATGACTGAACATACCTCATTGCTGTATAGCAAGAACCGTTCCTCACACTGAAGTTTTCCTGTACTCCTCAGCTTCTGTGGGAATAGCAGTGGACCTTAGTTACAAATGCTAAGATCATCATCCTCCAGGCAGAAATCTTCATCTATGTCCTGCCTGAGAGTAAATAGTACAACACCGGTACCATTTAAAAATAAACTCTTGATTGAAGACAAAATAAAAACTAACAGTTTAACACCTCTTCTCTTTACCCTTCCTGCTTAGAGCCAGCAAAGAGAATGACTGGGGGGTGGAGTTAAGGGGGGAGCTATATCATGCAAAAGAAATCCCCGCAGGGAACAACCATCACCGGAAACACAGATCCCTAAAAGAAGATCCACTCACCCGGAGGCAATGGAAGAAGACCCAAAAGGCCTCCTATAACTCAGTCAAGAGTAAGAGCTGCAACTAGATACACTAGTAACAGCTTACGCGTACACCTGCAAGGTGTTAAGAGCTGCAACAGGTTTCAAACTGCAAACCTTCCGCATGCTAGACAGCTATCCTGTACAAGCTGTTGGACCAAGTGAAAGATCTCAAACAAATGACAATCAGGAGATTACTTAAAATTATCATTCCGAAAATATCCGTATCTGGTAACGATAGGGTCATTCAATAACTGAAAAACATGTCTGAGCAACACGCGAAGGCGCACAATCCTGTAACGGAAATCACAACACTCAGGGACAGATACCCCGCGGGAAACTGTAAAGCCCTCCCCAAGGCGGAAGGCCCGGGACAATAGGGCACGAGCACATTTTCAAATAAATGACTGGACTCTGCAGATGAACAATCGCCAACATTATGTGGAAGCGAAAACGTGCGGCAACCTCCGGGGGAAACGCCACCCCGCATGGAGGAACCATAAACTGGGTTACCCGCAGAGGCGGATGGCTCAGCAGTCCCTTGATTCCCCGAGCCCGAGGAACCTTATCCAAACCATCCTGAAGAAACTGTAAAATTCTTGCAACTCTAAAAGAATGCCAAGAGAATTTATGAGACGAACACCATGAAATGTAAGTCTTCCAAACTCGATAATAAATCTTTCTAGAAACAGATTTACGATCCTGTAAATTAGTATTAATCACTGAGTCAGAGAAAACATAATTTATGTAAGAACTTACTTGATAAATTCATTTCTTTCATATTGGCAAGAGTCCATGAGCTAGTGACGTATGGGATATACATTCCTACCAGGAGGGGCAAAGTTTCCCAAACCTCAAAATGCCTATAAATACACCCCTCACCACACCCACAATTCAGTTTAACGAACAGCCAAGAAGTGGGATGATAAGAAAGGAGCGAAAGCATCAAACAAGGAATTATTGTGCTTTATACAAAAAATCATAACCACCACAAAAAAGGGTGGGCCTCATGGACTCTTGCCAATATGAAAGAAATGAATTTATCAGGTAAGTTCTTACATAAATTATGTTTTCTTTCATGTAATTAGCAAGAGTCCATGAGCTAGTGACGTATGGGATAGCAGATACCCAAGATGTGGAACTTCCACGCAAGAGTCAATAGAGAGGGAGGGATAAAATAAAGACAGCCAATTCCGGTGAAAAAATAATCCACAACCCAAATCAAAAAGTTTTAATCTTATAATGAAAAAAACTGAAATTATAAGCAGAAGAATCAAACTGAAACAGCTGCCTGAAGTACTTTTCTACCAAAAACTGCTTCAGAAGAAGAAAACACATCAAAATGGTAGAATTTAGTAAAAGTATGCAAAGAAGACTAAGTTGCTGCTTTGCAAATCTGATCAACAGAAGCTTCATTCTTAAAAGCCCAGGAAGTAGAAACTGACCTAGTAGAATGAGCCGTAATCCTTTGAGGCGGGGATTTACCTAACTCCACATAAGCAAGATGAATCAAAGACTTTAACCAAGAAGCCAAAGAAATGGCAGAAGCCTTCTGACCTTTCCTAAAACCAGAAAAGACAACAAATAGACTAGAAGTCTTCCTGAAATCTTTAGTAGCTTCAACATAATATTTCAAAGCTCTAACTACATCCAAAGAATGTAAAGATCTCTCCAGAGTATTCTTAGGATTAGGACACAAAGAAGGGACAACAATTTCTCTACTAATGTTGTTAGAATTCACAACTTTAGGTAAAAAATTACATGAAGTCCGCAATACTGCCTTATCCTGATGAAAAATCAGAAAAGGAGATTCACAAGAAAGAGCAGATAGCTCAGAAACTCTTCTAGCAGAAGAGATGGTCAAAAGGAATAAAACTTTCCAAGAAAGTAATTTAATATCCAGAGAATGCATAGGTTCAAACGGAGGAGCCTGTAAAGCCCTCAGAACCAAATTAAGACTCCAAGGAGGAGAAATTGACTTAATGACAGGCTTGATACGAACCAAAGCCTGTACAAAAACAGAATTTATGTTTACCTGATAAATTTCTTTCTCCAACGGTGTGTCCGGTCCACGGCGTCATCCTTACTTGTGGGATATTCTCTTCCCCAACAGGAAATGGCAAAGAGCCCAGCAAAGCTGGTCACATGATCCCTCCTAGGCTCCGCCTACCCCAGTCATTCGACCGACGTTAAGGAGGAATATTTGCATAGGAGAAACCATATGGTACCGTGGTGACTGTAGTTAAAGAAAATAAAATATCAGACCTGATTAAAAAAACCAGGGCGGGCCGTGGACCGGACACACCGTTGGAGAAAGAAATTTATCAGGTAAACATAAATTCTGTTTTCTCCAACATAGGTGTGTCCGGTCCACGGCGTCATCCTTACTTGTGGGAACCAATACCAAAGCTTTAGGACACGGATGAAGGGAGGGAGCAAATCAGGTCACCTAAATGGAAGGCACCACGGCTTGCAAAACCTTTCTCCCAAAAATAGCCTCAGAAGAAGCAAAAGTATCAAACTTGTAAAATTTGGTAAAAGTGTGCAGTGAAGACCAAGTCGCTGCCCTACATATCTGATCAACAGAAGCCTCGTTCTTGAAGGCCCATGTGGAAGCCACAGCCCTAGTGGAATGAGCTGTGATTCTTTCGGGAGGCTGCCGTCCGGCAGTCTCGTAAGCCAATCTGATGATGCTTTTAATCCAAAAAGAGAGAGAGGTAGAAGTTGCTTTTTGACCTCTCCTTTTACCTGAATAAACAACAAACAAGGAAGATGTTTGTCTAAAATCCTTTGTAGCATCTAAATAGAATTTTAGAGCGCGAACAACATCCAAATTGTGCAACAAACGTTCCTTCTTTGAAACTGGTTTTGGACACAGAGAAGGTACGATAATCTCCTGGTTAATGTTTTTGTTAGAAACAACTTTTGGAAGAAAACCAGGTTTAGTACGTAAAACCACCTTATCTGCATGGAACACCAGATAAGGAGGAGAACACTGCAGAGCAGATAATTCTGAGACTCTTCTAGCAGAAGAAATCGCAACTAAAAACAAAACTTTCCAAGATAATAACTTAATATCAACGGAATGTAAGGGTTCAAACGGAACCCCCTGAAGAACTGAAAGAACTAAATTGAGACTCCAAGGAGGAGTCAAAGGTTTGTAAACAGGCTTGATTCTAACCAGAGCCTGAACAAAGGCTTGAACATCTGGCACAGCTGCCAGCTTTTTGTGAAGTAATACCGACAAGGCAGAAATCTGTCCCTTCAGGGAACTTGCAGATAATCCTTTTTCCAATCCTTCTTGAAGGAAGGATAGAATCCTAGGAATCTTAACCTTGTCCCAAGGGAATCCTTTAGATTCACACCAACAGATATATTTTTTCCAAATCTTGTGGTAAATCTTTCTAGTCACAGGCTTTCTGGCCTGAACAAGAGTATCGATCACAGAATCTGAGAATCCTCGCTTCGATAAAATCAAGCGTTCAATCTCCAAGCAGTCAGCTGGAGTGAAACCAGATTCGGATGTTCGAACGGACCCTGAACAAGAAGGTCTCGTCTCAAAGGTAGCTTCCAAGGTGGAGCCGATGACATATTCCCCAGATCTGCATACCAAGTCCTGCGTGGCCACGCAGGAGCTATCAAGATCACCGACGCCCTCTCCTGCTTGATCCTGGCTATCAGCCTGGGGATGAGAGGAAATGGCGGGAACACATAAGCTAGTTTGAAGGTCCAAGGTGCTACTAGTGCATCCACTAGAGCCGCCTTGGGGTCCCTGGATCTGGCCCCGTAGCAAGGAACTTTGAAGTTCTGACGAGAGGCCATCAGATCCATGTCTGGAATGCCCCACAGGTGAGTGACTTGGGCAAAGATTTCCGGATGGAGTTCCCACTCCCCCGGATGCAATGTCTGACGACTCAGAAAATCCGCTTCCCAATTTTCCACTCCTGGGATGTGGATAGCAGACAGGTGGCAGGAGTGAGACTCCGCCCAAAGAATAATTTTGGTTACTTCTTCCATCGCTAGGGAACTCCTTGTTCCCCCCTGATGGTTGATGTACGCAACAGTCGTCATGTTGTCTGATTGAAACCGTATGAACCTGGTCCTCGCAAGCTGGGGCCAGGCCTGGAGAGCATTGAATATCGCTCTCAGTTCCAGAATATTTATCGGTAGAAGAGATTCTTCCCGAGACCAAAGACCCTGAGCTTTCAGGGATCCCCAGACCGCGCCCCAGCCTATCAGACTGGCGTCGGTCGTGACAATGACCCACTCTGGTCTGTGGAACATCATCCCTTGAGACAGATTGTCCAGGGACAGCCACCAACGGAGTGAGTCTCTGGTCCTCTGATTTACTTGTATCTTCGGAGACAAGTCTGTATAGTCCCCATTCCACTGACTGAGCATGCACAGTTGTAATGGTCTTAGATGAATGCGTGCAAAAGGAACTATGTCCATCGCCGCCACCATCAACCCGATCACTTCCATGCACTGAGCTATGGAAGGAAGAGGAACGGAATGAAGTATCCGACAAGAGTCCAGAAGCTTTGTTTTTCTGGCCTCTGTTAGAAAGATCCTCATTTCTAAGGAGTCTATAATTGTTCCCAAGAAGGGAACCCTTGTTGACGGGGATAGAGAACTCTTTTCCACGTTCACTTTCCAGCCGTGAGATCTGAGAAAGGCCAGGACAATGTCCGTGTGAGCCTTTGCTTGAGGAAGGGACGACGCTTGAATCAGAATGTCGTCCAGGTAAGGTACTACTGCAATGCCCCTTGGTCTTAGCACCGCTAGAAGGGACCCTAGTACCTTTGTGAAAATCCTTGGAGCAGTGGCTAATCCGAAAGGAAGCGCCACGAACTGGTAATGTTTGTCCAGGAATGCAAACCTTAGGAACCGATGATGTTCCTTGTGGATAGGAATATGTAGATACGCATCCTTTAAATCCACCGTGGTCATGAATTGACCTTCTTGGATGGAAGGAAGGATAGTTCGAATGGTTTCCATCTTGAACGATGGGACCTTGAGAAATTTGTTTAAGATCTTGAGATCTAGGATTGGTCTGAACGTTCCCTCTTTTTTGGGAACTATGAACAGATTGGAGTAGAACCCCATCCCTTGTTCTCTTAATGGAACAGGATGAATCACTCCCATTTTTAACAGGTCTTCTACACAATGTAAGAACGCCTGTCTTATTATGTGGTCTGAAGACAACTGCGACCTGTGGAACCTCCCCCTTGGGGGAAGTCCCTTGAATTCCAGAAGATAACCCTGGGAGACTATTTCTAGCGCCCAAGGATCCAGAACATCTCTTGCCCAAGCCTGAGCGAAGAGAGAGAGTCTGCCCCCCACCAGATCCGGTCCCGGATCGGGGGCCAATATTTCATGCTGTCTTGGTAGCAGTGGCAGGTTTCTTGGCCTGCTTTCCCTTGTTCCAGCCTTGCATTGGTCTCCAAGCTGGCTTGGCCTGAGCAGTATTACCCTCTTGCTTAGAGGACGTAGCACCTTGGGCTGGTCCGTTTTTACGAAAGGGACGAAAATTAGGTCTATTTTTTGCCTTGAAAGGCCGATCCTGAGGAAGGGCGTGGCCTTTACCCCCAGTGATATCAGAGATAATCTCTTTCAAGTCAGGACCAAACAACGTTTTCCCCTTGAAAGGAATGTTTAGTAGCTTGTTCTTGGAAGACGCATCAGCCGACCAAGATTTCAACCAAAGCGCTCTGCGCGCCACAATAGCAAACCCAGAGTTCTTAGCCGCTAACTTAGCCAATTGCAAAGAGGCGTCTAGAGTGAAAGAATTAGCCAATTTGAGAGCATTGATTCTGTCCATAATCTCCTCATAAGGAGGAGAGTCACTATCGAGCACCTTAAGCAGTTCATCAAACCAGAAATATGCGGCTGTAGTGACAGGGACAATGCATGAAATGGGTTGTAGAAGGTAACCCTGCTGAACAAACATCTTTTTAAGCAAACCTTCTAATTTTTTATCCATAGGATCTTTGAAAGCACAACTATCCTCTATGGGAATAGTGGTGCGTTTGTTTAAAGTAGAAACCGCTCCCTCGACCTTGGGGACTGACTGCCATAAGTCCTTTCTGGGGTCGACCATAGGAAACAATTTTTTAAAATAACGGAACCGGAGCCGTTTTAAGCTTTAAACCCCTTTACAGTCCCTGGTATCTGCTTTGCTGAGACCCAACCAAACCCAAAGGGGAATACGATACCAAATGACGCCTTCAGAAGTCTTTTATAAGTATCAGAGCTCCTCTCACATGCGACTGCATGCCATGCCTCTCAAAAACAAGTGCGCAACACCGGCGCGAAAATGAGACTCTGCCTATGCTTTGGGAAAGCCCCTAAAGAATAAGGTGTCTAAAACAGTGCCTGCCGATATTATTATATCAAAATACCCAGATAAAATGATTCCTCAAGGCTAAATATGTGTTAATAATCAATCGATTTAGCCCAGAAAAAGTCTACAGTTTAAATAAGCCCTTGTGAAGCCCTTATTTACAATCGTAATAAACATGGCTTACCGGATCCCATAGGGAAAATGACAGCTTCCAGCATTACATCGTCTTGTTAGAATGTGTCATACCTCAAGCAGCAAGGGACTGCAAACTGTTCCCCCAACTGAAGTTAATTGCTCTCAACAGTCCTGTGTGGAACAGCCATGGATTTTAGTTACGGTTGCTAAAATCATTTTCCTCATACAAACAGAATTCTTCATCTCTTTTCTGTTTCTGAGTAAATAGTACGTACCAGCACTATTTGAAAATAACAAACTCTTGATTGAATAATGAAAAACTACAGTTAAACACTAAAAAACTCTAAGCCATCTCCGTGGAGATGTTGCCTGTACAACGGCAAAGAGAATGACTGGGGTAGGCGGAGCCTAGGAGGGATCATGTGACCAGCTTTGCTGGGCTCTTTGCCATTTCCTGTTGGGGAAGAGAATATCCCACAAGTAAGGATGACGCCGTGGACCGGACACACCTATGTTGGAGAAACAATGAATATCGGGATGATTAGCAATCTTTCTGTGAAAAAGAACCGAAAGAGCAGACATTTGTCCTTTCAAGGAACTTGCAGATAAACCTTTTTCCAAACCATCCTGAAGAAACTGTAAAATTCTAGGAATTCTAAAAGAATGCCAAGAGAATTTATGTGAAGAACATCAAGAAATGTAAATCTTACAGACTCGGTAATAGATCTTTCTAGACACAGATTTACGAGCCTGTAACACAGTATTAATCACTGAGTCAGAGAAACCTCTATGACTAAGTATTAAGCGTTCAATCTCCATACCTTCAAATTTAATGATTTGAGATCCTGATGAAAGAATGGACCTTGAGATAGAAGGTCTGGCCTTAACCGAAGTGTCCAAGGTTGGCAACTGGCCATCCGAACGAGATCCGCATTCCAAAACCTGTGTGGCCATGCTGGAGCCAACAGCAGTACAAACAAACGCTCCATTAGGATTTTGGAAATCACTTTTGGAAGAAGAACTAGAGGCGGAAAGATATAAGCAGGTTGATAATTCCAAGGAAGTGACAACGCGTCCACCGCTTCCGCCTGAGGATCCCTGGATCTGGACAGATACCTGGGAAGTTTCTTGTTTAAATGAGAGGCCATCAGATCTATTTCTGGAAGTCCCCAGATTTGAACAATCTGAAGAAATACCTCTGGGTGAAGAGACCATTCGCCCGGATGTAACGTCTGGCGACTGAGATAATCCGCTTCCCAATTGTCTATACCTGGGATGTGAAGCGCAGAAATTAGACAGGAGCTGGATTCCGCCCATACAAGTATCCGAGATACTTCTTTCATAGCCTGAGGACTGTGAGTCCCCCCTTGATGATTGACATATGCCACGGTTGTGACATTGTCTGTCTGAAAACAAATAAACGATTCTCTCTTCAGAAGAGGCCAGAACTGTAGAGCTCTGAAAATCGCACGGAGTTCCAAAATGTTGATTGGTAATCTCGCCTCCTGAGATTCCCAAACCCCCTGCGCTGTCAGAGATCCCCATACAGCTCCCCAACCTGAAAGACTCGCATCTGTTGAGATCACAGTCCAGGTTGGACGAACAAAAGAGGCCCCTTGAACTAAACGATGGTGATCCAACCACCAAGTCAGAGAAGATCGAACATTGGGATTTAAGGATATTAATTGTGATATCTTTGTATAATCCCTGCACCATTGGTTCAGTATACAAAGCTGGAGAGGTCTCATGTGAAAACGAGCAAAAGGGATCGCGTCCGATGCAGCAGTCATGAGACCTAGAATTTCCATGCACAAAGCTACCGAAGGGAACGATTGAGACTGAAGGTTTCGACAAGCTGAAACCAATTTCAGACGTCTCTTTTCTGTTAGAGACAAAGTCATGGACACTGAATCTATTTGGAAACCCAAAAAGGTTACCCTTGTCTGAGGAATCAAGGAACTCTTTGGTAAATTGATCCTCCAACCATGTCATTGAAGAAACAACACAAGTTGATTTGTGTGAGATTCTGCAGAATGTAAAGATTGAGCAAGTACCAAGATATCGTCCAAATAAGGAAATAACGCAATACCCTGCTCCCTGATTACAGAGAGAAGGGCACCGAGAACCTTTGAAAAGATCCTTGGAGCTGTTGCTAGGCCAAAAGGAAGAGCAACAAACTGGTAATGCTTGTCTAGAAAAGAGAATCTCAGGAACTGATAGTGGTCCGGATGAATTGGAATATGAAGATATGCATCCTGTAAGTCTATTGTGGACATATAATGCCCTTGCTGAACAAAAGGCAGAATAGTCCTTATAGTCACCATTTTGAATGTTGGTATCCTTACATAACGATTCAATATTTTTAGATCCAGAACTGGTCTGAAAGAATTATCTTTCTTTGGTACAATGAACAGATTTGAATAAAACCCCAGACCCCGTTCCAGAACTGGAACTGGCACAATTACCCCAGCTGACTCCAGGTCTGAAACACATTTCAGAAACGCTTGAGCCTTTACTGGGTTTACTGGAATGCGTGAGAGAAAAAAATCTTCTCACAGGCGGTCTTACCTTGAAACCTATTCTGTACCCTTGTGAAACAATGTTCTGAATCCAAAGACTTTGAATCAAATTGATCCAAACATCTTTGAAAAATCGTAACCTGCCCCCTACCAGCTGTGCTGGAATGAGGGCCGCACCTTCATGCGGATTTGGGAGCTGGTTTTGACTTTCTAAAAGGCTTGGATTTATTCCAGACTGGAGGTTTCCAAACGGAAACTGTTCCTTTAGGGGAAGGGTCAGGCTTTTGTTCCTTATTCTGACGAAAGGAACGAAAACGATTAGCAGCCCTATATTTACCTTTAGATTTTTTTGTCCTGAGGCAAAAAGGCTCCCTTCCCCCCAGTACCAGTTGAAATTATTGAATCTAACTGAGAACCAAATAATTTATTACCTTGGAAAGAAAGATAAAGCAACGTTGACTTAGAAGTCATATCTGCATTCCAAGACTTAAGCCATAAAGCTCTTCTGGCTAAAATAGCTAAAGACATATACCTGACATCAATTCTAATGATATCGAAAATGGCATCACAAACAAAGTTATTAGCATGTTGAAGAAGTTTAACAATGCTATAAGCATTATAGTCTGATACTTGTTGCGCTAAAGCCTCCAACCAGAAAGTAAAAGCTGCAGCAACATCAGCCAAAGAAATAGCAGGTCTAAGAAGATTACCTGAACATAAATAAGCCTTTCTTAGAAAGGATTCAAGCTTCCTATCTAAAGGATCTTTAAAAGTAGTACTATCTGCCGTAGGAATAGTAGTACGTTTAGCAAGAGTAGAGATAGCCCCATCAACTTTGGGGATTTTTTCCCAAAACTCTAATCTATCAGATGGCAAAGGGTACAATTTCTTAAACCTTGGAGAAGGAGTAAATGAAGTACCCAGACTATTCCATTCCCTAGAAATTACTTCTGAAATAGCATCAGGAACTGGAAAAACTTCTGGAATAACTACATGAGGTTTAAAAACTGAATTTAAACGCTTATTAGTTTTAATATCAAGAGGACTAGACTCCTCCATATCTAAAGCAATCAACACTTCTTTAAGTAAAGAACGAATAAACTCCATTTTAAACAAATATGAAGATTTATCAGTGTCAATATCTGAGGCGGAATCTTCTGAACCAGATAGATCCTCATCAGAAATAGATAAGTCAGAATGATGGCGGTAATTTAAAAATTCATCTGAAATATGAGAAGTTTTAAAAGAACTCTTACGTTTACTAGAAGGAGGAATAACAGACAGAGCCTTCCGAATAGAATTAGAAACAAATTCTTTTACATTAACAGGAACATCCTGAACATTAGATGTTGAAGGAACAACAACAGGTAATGGATTATTACTAATGGAAATATTATCTGCGTTTGATAGTTTATCATGACAACTAACACAAACTACAGCCGGAGGAACAGTTACCAAAAGTTTACAACAAATGCACTTAGCTTTGGTAGAACCGACATCAGGCAGCGTCTTTCCAGAAGTAGATTCTGATCCAGGGTCAGGTAGTGACATCTTGCAATATGTAATAGAAAAAACAATATATAAAGCAAAATTATCAAATTCCTTAAATGCAGTTTCAGGAATGGGAAAAAATGCAAAGCAAAACAAGCCTCTAGAAACCAGAAGCAACTAAAAAGTGAGACTGAAATAATGTGAAAAAAACTGGCGCCAAGTATGTGGCCCACATTTTTGGCGCTAAGAATGACGCCCATATTTTTTGGCGCCAAAAAAAAACATCCGCAACACACATACGTCAAAAATGACGTAATCACGTGAAAACTTCTGGCGCCAACTATGACGCCGGAAATAACAACATTTTTGCGCCAAAAAAGTATTGCGCCAAGAATGACGCAATAGAAGCATTTTCTGCACCCGCGAGCTTAACAGCCCGCAATTTTGAAAAAAAGTCAATTGAAATTTGACATTTTTAAAGTAAGAAAAAATATAATTCATATGCATTTTCCCAAAAAAATGAAACTGACAGTCTGAAAGAAGGAATACTGATTATCCTGAATCATGGCAAATATAAGTTTTAACACATATATTTAGAACTTAACATATAAAGTGCCCAACCATAGCTTTGAGTGTCATGAATAGAAATAAGACTTACTTACCCTAAGACACTCATCTACATATAGTAGATAGCCAAACCAGTACTGAAACGAGAATCAGTAGAGGTAATGGTATATAAGAGTATATCGTCGATCTGAAAAGGGAGGTAGGAGAAGAAATCTCTACGACCGATAACAGAGAACCTATGAAATAGATCCCCTAGAGGAAGACCATGGTATTCAAATAGGCAATACTCTCTTCACATCCCTCTGACATTCACTTCACTCTAAGAGGAAAACCGGGCTTCAGCCTGCTGCGAAGCGCATATCAACGTAGAAATCTAGCACAAACTTACTTCACCACCTCTATGGGAGGCAAAGTTTGTAAAAACTGAATTGTGGGTGTAGTGAGGGGTGTATTTATAGGCATTTTGAGGTTTGGGAAACTTTGCCCCTCCTGGTAGGAATGTATATCTCATACGTCACTAGCTCATGGACTCTTGCCAATTACATGAAAGAAACCTCTATGACTTAGCACTAAGCGATCAATTTCCATACCTTCAAATTTAATGATTTGAGAACCTGATGGAAAAACGGACCTTGAGACAGTAGGTTCGGCCTTAACGGAAGTGGCCAAGGTTGGCAGCCGGACATCCGAACAAGACCCGCAGACCAAAACCTGTGAGGCCATGCTGGAGCCACCAGCAACACAAACGATTGTTCCATGATGATTTTGGAAATCACTCTTGGAAGAAGAACTAGAGGCAGGAAAATATAAGCAGGTTGATAACACCAAGGAAGTGTCAGCGCACCCACTACTTCCGCCTGAAAATCCCTGGACCTGGACAGGCATCTGGGAAGTCTCTTGTTTAGATGAGAGGCCATCAGATCTATCTCTATAAGACCACATATCTGAACAATCTGAGAAAACACATCTGGATGGAGGGACCACACCCCCGGATGTAAAGTCTAACGGCTGAGATAATCCGCCTCAAAATGTCTATACCTGGGATATGCACCGCAGAATTTAGACAGGAGGTGGATTCCGCCCAAGCAAGTATCCGAGATACTTCTTTCATAGCTTGTGGACTGTGAGTCCCACCCTGCTCATTGACAAATGCCACTGTCTGTGATATTGTCTGTTTGAACATAAATGAACGGTTCTCTCTTCAACAGAGGCCAAAACTGAAGAGCTCTGAAAATTGCACGGAGTTATAAAATATTGATTGGTAATCTCACCTCTTGAGATTTCCAAACCCCTTGTGCTGTCAGAGATCCCCCAACAGAAATATACAACCAAAATGCAGATTATAATAAGATGTTATATACAATAATCTTGCACAGATGACAAAGAAACAATACTCTCCTAATGATGCAGACCGCTGCCCTCTTACAGTCTCTCCCAAAAGACTGAACAATGTAGATCGTTGAATGTATAGATGGCGCTGGTCTTGATACTGTTATAACAATCAAGGTGGAAAGTTCCACTAGATGAAAGAAAAAATGACTTAACCAATATATTTAAGCCAACTGTTATATGTGCAGTATACTCACTCCATATATTATGGATGATCAGCCAATTTGGACAAGATTGGACCCACTTGTGTACTTTATGTTTCAACCAAAACTGGGAGAAAGAAATAGAGGCTCCAATCAGAGTAAAATAATTCACTTGCTAATATATTTAGTAGTAACTTACTCCAGTAAAATCCGGAATCCAGCGATGTCACAGCAACAAAGAACAAAAAGACACTATGTGTCAGATAAAAAAATGAACTTTATGGTTAAGCTCAGCTCAACGCGTTTCAACATTTAAAACGTCTTTCTCAAGAGCAAAATTAAAAACAGAGGTGATATTATATATGAATAAAGTTCATTTTTTATCTGACACATAGTGTCTTTTCTACTTTGTTGCTGTGACATCGCTGGATTCCGGTTTTTACTGGAGTAAGTTACTACTAAATATATTAGCAAGTGAATTATTTTACTCTGATTGGAGCCTCTATTTCTTTCTCCCAGTTTTGGTTGAAACATAAAGTACACAAGTGGGTCCAATCTTGTCCAAATTGGCTGATCATCCATAATATATGGAGTGAGTATACTGCACATATAACAGTTGGCTTAAATATATTGGTTAAGTCGTTTTTTCTTTCATCTAGTGGAGATTTCCACCTTGATTGTTATAACAGTATCAAGACCAGCGCCATCTATACATTCAACGATCCCCAAACAGCTCCCTAACCTGAAAGACTTGCACCTCTAGTGATCATAGTCCAGGTTAGTTGAACTAAAAGCACCTTGAACTAAACACTGGTGATTTAACCACCACGTCAGAGAGTGTCAAACATTGGGATTTAAGGATATTCATTGTGATATCTTTGTATAATCCCTGCACCATGGATTCAGCAAACCAAGCTGGAGAGGTCTCATGTGAAAAATGAGCAAAGGGAATCGCGTCCGATGCTGCAGTCATGAGACCTAAATTTTCCATGCACATAACACTGAAGGGAATATCTGAGACTGAAGGTGCCGACAGGCTGCAACCGCTTTCAAACGTCTCTTGATTGTTAGAGACAGAGTCATGGACACTGAATCTATCTGGAAACCTAAAAAAGGTGAACCTTGTCTGAGGAATCAAGAAACTTTTTGGTAAATTGATCCTCCAACCATGTTTTCGAAGAAACAACACTAGTTGATTCGTGTGAGATTCTGCAGAACGTAAAGACTGAGCTAGTACCAAGATATCGTCCAAATAAGGAAACACTGCAATACCCTGCTCTCTGGTATCCATAAATCAGGGCACCTTTAAAAAAGATTCTTTGAGCGGTTGCTAGTCCAAATGGAAGAGCAACGAATTGGTAATGCTTGTCTAGAAAATAGAATCTCAGGAACTGATAATGATCTGAATGAATCGGAATATGAAGGTATACATTCTGCAAGTCCATTGTGGACCTAAAATGTCCTTGCTGAAAAAAAGGCAGAACAGTCCTTAAAGTCACCATTTGAAAGTTGGTACTCTTACATAACGATTCAAAATTTTCAGATCCAGAATTGGTCTGAATGAAATTTCCTTCTTTGGGACAATGAATAGATTTGAATAAAACCCCAGACCTGAAAAGTAACTGGCATGACTACCCCCGAACTCCAGGTCTGAAACACACTTCAGGAAAGCCTGAGCTTTAACTGGATTTGCTGGGATGCGTGAGAGAAAAAAATCTTCTCACAGGAGGATTTACTCAGAATCCTATTCGATATCCCTGAGAGACAATACTCTGAAACCATTGATTTTGGACAGAATTTATCCAAACACCCTTGAAAAAAACCTTAAAGGGACACTGTACCCAAAATTTTTCTTTCGTTATTCAGATTGAGCATGAAATTTTAAGCAACTTTCTAATTTACTCCTATTATCAATTTTTCTTCCTTCTCTTGCTATCATTATTTGAAAAAGAAGGAATCTAAGCTTTTTTTTTGGTTTCAGTACTCTGGACAGCACTTTTTTATTGGTGGGTGAATTTACTCACCAATCAGCAAGGACAACCCAGGTTGTTCCCCAAAAATGGGCCGGCATTTAAACTTGCATTCTTGCATTTCAAATAAAGATACCAAGAGAATGAAGATAATTTGATAATAGGAGTAAATTAGAAAGTTGCTTAAAATTTCATGCTCTATCTGAATCACGAAAGAAAAATTTTGGGTACAGTGTCCCTTTAATCTGCCCCCTACCAGCTGAGCTGGAATGAGAGTCGCACCTTCATGCGGACTTAGGGGCTGGCTTTTGGTTTCTTAAATGGGTTGGATTTATTCCAATTAATGAAGGTTACCAAATGGAAACAGATTCCATAGGGAAAGATTAGGTTTTTGTTCCTTATTTGACAAAAAGAACGAAAACGATTAGAAGCTCTATATTTACCCTTAGGTCTCTTATTACCTTGGAAAGAAAGAGATAGCAATCTAGACTTAAAAAGTCACATCAGCATTCCAAGATTTAAGCCTTAAAACTCTTTTAGCTAAAAATAGCTAAAGACATACATCTAACATCAATCTTGATGATATAAAAAAAACATAATTTATGTAAGAACTTACCTGATAAATTCATTTCTTTCATATTAACAAGAGTCCATGAGCTAGTGACGTATGGGATATACATTCCTACCAGGAGGGGCAAAGTTTCCCAAACCTTAAAATGCCTATAAATACACCCCTCACCACACCCACAAATCAGTTTAACGAATAGCCAAGAAGTGGGGTGATAAGAAAAAAAGTGCGAAGCATATAAAATAAGGAATTGGAATAATTGTGCTTTATACAAAAAAATCATAACCACCACAAAAAAGGGTGGGCCTCATGGACTCTTGTTAATATGAAAGAAATGAATTTATCAGGTAAGTTCTTACATAAATTATGTTTTCTTTCATGTAATTAACAAGAGTCCATGAGCTAGTGACGTATGGGATAATGACTACCCAAGATGTGGATCTTTCCACACAAGAGTCACTAGAGAGGGAGGGATAAAATAAAGACAGCCAATTCCTGCTGAAAATAATCCACACCCAAAATAAAGATTAATGAAAAACATAAGCAGAAGATTCAAACTGAAACCGCTGCCTGAAGAACTTTTCTACCAAAAACTGCTTCAGAAGAAGAAAATATATCAAAATGGTAGAATTTAGTAAAAGTATGCAAAGAGGACCAAGTTGCTGCTTTGCAGATCTGGTCAACCGAAGCTTCATTCCTAAACGCCCAGGAAGTAGAAACTGACCTAGTAGAATGAGCTGTAATTCTTTGAGGCGGAATTTTACCCGACTCAACATAGGCAAGATGAATTAAAGATTTCAACCAAGATGCCAAAGAAATGGCAGAAGCTTTCTGGCCTTTCCTAGAACCGGAAAAGATAACAAATAGACTAGAAGTCTTACGGAAAGATTTCGTAGCTTCAACATAATATTTCAAAGCTCTAACAACATCCAAAGAATGCAATGATTTCTCCTTAGAATTCTTAGGATTAGGACATAATGAAGGAACCACAATTTCTCTACTAATGTTGTTGGAATTCACAACTTTAGGTAAAAATTCAAAAGAAGTTCGCAACACCGCCTTATCCTGATGAAAAATCAGAAAAGGAGACTCACACGAAAGAGCAGATAATTCAGAAACTCTTCTAGCAGAAGAGATGGCCAAAAGGAACAAAACTTTCCAAGAAAGTAATTTAATGTCCAATGAATGCATAGGTTCAAATGGAGGAGCTTGAAGAGCTCCCAAAACCAAATTCAAACTCCATGGAGGAGAAATTGACTTAACAGGTTTTATACGAACCAAAGCTTGTACAAAACAATGAATATCAGGAAGAATAGCAATCTTTCTGTGAAAAAGAACAGAAAGAGCAGAGATTTGACCTTTCAAAGAACTCGCGGACAAACCCTTATCTAAACCATCCTGAAGAAACTGTAAAATTCTCGGTATTCTAAAAGAATGATGAGAAAGACACCAAGAAATATAAGTCTTCCAGACTCTATAATATATCTCTCGAGATACAGATTTACGAGCCTGTAACATAGTATTAATCACGGAGTCAGAGAAACCTCTATGACCAAGAATCAAGCGTTCAATCTCCATACCTTTAAATTTAAGGATTTCAGATCCGGATGGAAAAAAGGACCTTGAGACAGAAGGTCTGGTCTTAACGGAAGAGTCCATGGTTGGCACGATGCCATCCGGACAAGATCCGCATACCAAAACCTGTGAGGCCATGCCGGAGCTATTAGCAGAACAAACGAGCATTCCCTCAGAATCTTGGAGATTACTCTTGGAAGAAGAACTAGAGGCGGAAAGATATAGGCAGGATGATACTTCCAAGGAAGTGATAATGCATCCACTGCCTCCGCCTGAGGATCCCGGGATCTGGACAGATACCTGGGAAGTTTCTTGTTTAGATGAGAGGCCATCAGATCTATCTCTGGGAGCCCCCACATTTGAACAATCTGAAGAAATACCTCTGGGTGAAGAGACCATTCGCCCGGATGCAACGTTTGGCGACTGAGATAATCCGCTTCCCAATTGTCTACACCTGGGATATGAACCGCAGAGATTAGACAGGAGCTGGATTCCGCCCAAACCAAAATTCGAGATACTTCTTTCATAGCCAGAGGACTGTGAGTCCCTCCTTGATGATTGATGTATGCCACAGTTGTGACATTGTCTGTCTGAAAACAAATGAACGATTCTCTCTTCAGAAGAGGCCAAAACTGAAGAGCTCTGAAAACTGCACGGAGTTCCAAGATATTGATCGGTAATCTCACCTCCTGAGATTCCCAAACTCCTTGTGCCGTCAGAGATCCCCACACAGCTCCCCAACCTGTGAGACTTGCATCTGTTGAAATTACAGTCCAGGTCGGAAGAACAAAAGAAGCCCCCTGAATTAAACGATGGTGATCTGTCCACCACGTTAGAGAGTGCCGAACAATCGGTTTTAAAGATATTAATTGATATATCTTCGTGTAATCCCTGCACCATTGGTTCAGCATACAGAGCTGAAGAGGTCGCATGTGAAAACGAGCAAAGGGGATCGCGTCCGATGCAGCAGTCATAAGACCTAGAATTTCCATGCATAAGGCTACCGAAGGGAATGATTGAGACTGAAGGTTTCGACAGGCTGTAATCAATTTTAGACGTCTCTTGTCTGTTAAAGACAAAGTCATGGACACTGAATCTATCTGGAAACCCAGAAAGGTTACCCTTGTTTGAGGAATCAAAGAACTTTTTGGTAAATTGATCCTCCAACCATGATCTTGAAGAAACAACACAAGTCGATTCGTATGAGACTCTGCTAAATGTAAAGATGGAGCAAGTACCAAGATATCGTCCAAATAAGGAAATACCACAATACCCTGTTCTCTGATTACAGACAGAAGGGCACCGAGAATCTTTGTGAAAATTCTTGGAGCTGTAGCAAGGCCAAACGGTAGAGCCACAAATTGGTAATGCTTGTCTAGAAAAGAGAATCTCAGGAACTGATAATGATCTGGATGAATCGGAATATGCAGATATGCATCCTGTAAATCTATTGTGGACATATAATTCCCTTGCTGAACAAAAGGCAATATAGTCCTTACAGTTACCATCTTGAACGTTGGTATCCTTACATAACGATTCAATAATTTTAGATCCAGAACTGGTCTGAAGGAATTCTCCTTCTTTGGTACAATGAAGAGATTTGAATAAAACCCCATCCCCTGTTCCGGAACTGGAACTGGCATAATTACTCCAGCCAACTCTAGATCTGAAACACAATTCAGAAATGCTTGAGCTTTCACTGGATTTACTGGGACATGGGAAAGAAAAAATCTCTTTGCAGGAGGTCTCATCTTGAAACCAATTCTGTACCCTTCTGAAACAATGTTCTGAATCCAAAGATTGTGAACAGAATTGATCCAAATTTCTTTGAAAAAACGTAACCTGCCCCCTACCAGCTGAACTGGAATGAGGGCCGTACCTTCATGTGAACTTAGAAGCAGGCTTTGCCTTTCTAGCAGGCTTGGATTTATTCCAGACTGGAGATGGTTTCCAAACTGAAACTGCTCCTGAGGACGAAGGATCAGGCTTTTGTTCTTTGTTGAAACGAAAGGAACGAAAACGATTGTTAGCCCTGTTTTTACCTTTAGACTTTTTATCCTGTGGTAAAAAAGTTCCTTTCCCACCAGTAACAGTTGAAATAATAGAATCCAACTGAGAACCAAATAATTTGTTTCCCTGGAAAGAAATGGAAAGTAGAGTTGATTTAGAAGCCATATCAGCATTCCAAGTCTTAAGCCATAAAGCTCTTCTGGCTAAGATAGCCAGAGACATAAATCTAACATCAACTCTAATAATATCAAAAATGGCATCACAGATGAAATTATTAGCATGCTGGAGAAGAATAATAATATCATGAGAATCACGATTTGTTACTTGTTGCGCTAGAGTTTCCAACCAAAAAGTTGAAGCTGCAGCAACATCAGCCAATGATATAGCAGGTCTAAGAAGATTACCTGAACATAGATAAGCTTTTCTTAGAAAAGATTCAATTTTTCTATCTAAAGGATCCTTAAACGAGGTACCATCTGATGTAGGAATGGTAGTACGTTTAGCAAGGGTAGAAATAGCCCCATCAACTTTAGGGATTTTGTCCCAAAATTCTAACCTGTCAGGCGGAACAGGATATAATTGCTTAAAACGTTTAGAAGGAGTAAATGAATTACCCAATCTATCCCATTCCTTAGCAATTACTGCAGAAATAGCATTAGGAACAGGAAAGACTTCTGGAATAACCGCAGGAGCTTTAAAAACCTTATCCAAACGTATAGAATTAGTATCAAGAGGACTAGAATCCTCTATTTCTAAAGCAATTAGTACTTCTTTAAGTAAAGAGCGAATAAATTCCATCTTAAATAAATATGAAGATTTATCAGCATCAATCTCTGAGACAGAATCCTCTGAACCAGAAGAGTCCAAAGAATCAGAATGATGGTGTTCATTTAAAAATTCATCTGTAGAGAGAGAAGATTTAAAAGACTTTTTACGTTTACTAGAAGGAGAAATAACAGACAAAGCCTTCTTTATGGATTCAGAAACAAAATCTCTTATGTTATCAGGAACATTCTGCACCTTAGATGTTGAGGGAACTGCAACAGGCAATGGTACATCACTAAAGGAAATATTATCTGCATTAACAAGTTTGTCATGACATTTAAAACAAACAACAGCTGGAGGAATAGCTACCAAAAGTTTACAGCAGATACACTTAGCTTTGGTAGATCCAGCAGGCAGAGGTTTTCCTGTAGTATCTTCTGGCTCAGATGCAACGTGAGACATCTTGCAATATGTAAGAGAAAAAACAACATATAAAGCAAAATAGATCAAATTCCTTATAAGACAGTTTCAGGAATGGGAAAAAAATGCGAAACATCAAGCTTCTAGCAACCAGAAGCAAATGAAAAATGAGACTGAAATAATGTGGAGACAAAAGCGACGCCCATATTTTTTGGCGCCAAATAAGACGCCCACATTATTTGGCGCCTAAATGCTTTTGGCGCCAAAAATGACGCCACATCCGGAACGCCGACATTTTTGGCGCAAAATAACGTCAAAAAATGACGCAACTTCCGGCGACACGTATGACGCCGGAAACGGAAATGAATTTTTGCGCCAAAAAAGTCCGCGCCAAAAATGACGCAATAAAATGAAGCATTTTCAGCCCCCGCGAGCCTAACAGCCCACAGGGAAAAAAGTCAAATTTTTGAGGTAAGAAAAAATATGATAATTAAAGCATAATCCCAAATATGAAACTGACTGTCTGGAAATAAGGAAAGTTGAACATTCTGAGTCAAGGCAAATAAATGTTTGAATACATATATTTAGAACTTTATAAATAAAGTGCCCAACCATAGCTTAGAGTGTCACAGAAAATAAGACTTACTTACCCCAGGACACTCATCTACATGTTTGTAGAAAGCCAAACCACTACTGAAACGAGAATCAGTAGAGGAAATGGTAAATATAAGAGTATATCGTCGATCTGAAAAGGGAGGTAAGAGATGAATCTCTACGACCGATAACAGAGAACCTTATGAAATAGACCCCGTAGAAGGAGATCACTGCATTCAATAGGCAATACTCTCCTCACATCCCTCTGACATTCACTGCACGCTGAGAGGAAAACCGGGCTCCAACTTGCTGCGGAGCGCATATCAACGTAGAATCTAGCACAAACTTACTTCACCACCTCCCTTGGAGGCAAAGTTTGTAAAAACTGATTTGTGGGTGTGGTGAGGGGTGTATTTATAGGCATTTTAAGGTTTGGGAAACTTTGCCCCTCCTGGTAGGAATGTATATCCCATACGTCACTAGCTCATGGACTCTTATTAATTACATGAAAGAAATGGCATCAGAACAGATTAGTATGTTGCAGTAAGCGAACAATGCTAGATAAATCAGAATCCAATTCTTGTTGCGCTAATACTCCAACAAAAATGTTGATGCAGCTGCAACATCAGCCAAAGAAATTGCAGGCCTGAGACGACCTGAATATAAATGAGCTTTCCTTAGATAAGATTCAAGTTTCCTAACTAAAGGAACTTAAGTACTATCTTCTATAGGAATAAGGGTAAGTTCAGCAAGAGTAGAAAACAGAATTTATGCTTACCTGATAAATTACTTTCTCCAACGGTGTGTCCGGTCCACGGCGTCATCCATAACTTGTGGGAATATCTCTTCCCCAACAGGAAATGGCAAAGAGTACAGCAAAAGCTGTCCATATAGTCCCTCCTAGGCTCCGCCCACCCCAGTCATTCGACCGATGGACAGGAGAAAAACAGGAGAAACTATAGGGTGCCGTGGTGACTGTAGTTAAAGAAATAAATTCATCAAACCTGATTAAAAAACCAGGGCGGGCCATGGACCGGACACACCGTTGGAGAAAGTAATTTATCAGGTAAGCATAAATTCTGTTTTCTCCAACATTGGTGTGTCCGGTCCACGGCGTCATCCATAACTTGTGGGAACCAATACCAAAGCTTTAGGACACGGATGAAGGGAGGGAGCCAATCAGGTTGCCTAAACGGAAGGCACCACAGCTTGCAAAACCTTTCTCCCAAAAATAGCCTCCGAAGAAGCAAAAGTATCAAATTTGTAGAATTTGGCAAAAGTGTGCAGGGAAGACCAAGTCGCTGCCTTACATATCTGATCAACAGAAGCCTCGTTCTTGAAGGCCCAAGTGGAAGCCACAGCCCTAGTAGAGTGAGCTGTGATGCGTTCAGGAGGCTGCCATCCGGCAGTCTCGTAAGCCAATCGGATGATGCTTTTCAGCCAAAAGGAAAGAGAGGTAGCAGTAGCTTTTTGAACTCTCCTCTTGCCAGAATAAACGACAAACAGAGAAGACGTTTGTCTGAAATCCTTTGTTGCTTCTAAATAGAACTTTAAAGCACGAACTACATCTAGATTGTGTAACAAACATTCCTTCTTTGAAACTGGATTCGGACACAAAGAAGGCACAACTATTTACTGGTTAATATTCTTGTTGGAAACAACCTTTGGAAGGAAACCAGGTTTAGTACGCAAAACAACCTTATCTGAATGGAACACCAGATAGGGCGGATTACACTGCAGAGCAGATAACTCAAACTCTTCTAGCAGAAGAAATAGCAACCAAAAACAGAACTTTCCAAGATAACATCTTGATATCTATGGAATGTAGAGGTTCAAACGGAACCCCTTGAAGAACTGAAAGAACTAAATTCAGACTCCAGGGAGGAGTCAAAGGTCTGTAAACAGGCTTGATCCTGACCAAAGCCTGAACAAAAGCTTGAACATCAGGCACAGCTGCCAGTCGTTTGTGTAATAAGACAGATAAAGCAGAAATCTGTCCCTTTAGAGAACTCGCTGATAATCCCTTATCCAAACCTTCTTGGAGAAAAGAAAGGATCCTAGGAATTTTGATCTTACTCCATGAGAATCCCTTGGATTCACACCAACAGATATATCTCTTCCATATTTTATGGTAAATCTTCCTAGTTACAGGTTTTCTGGCTTGTATCAGAGTATCTATTACAGAATCCGAAAACCCACGCTTAGATAAAATCAAGCGTTCAATTTCCAAGCCGTTAGCTGAAGGGAAACTAAATTTGGATGTTCGAATGGACCTTGTACTAGAAGATCCTGTCTCAAAGGTAGCTTCCATGGTGGAGCCGATGACATATTCACCAGGTCTGCATACCAAGTCCTGCGTGGCCACGCAGGAGCTATCAAGATCACCGAGGCCCTCTCCTGCTTGATCCTGGCTACCAGCCTGGGAATGAGAGGAAACGGTGGAAACACATAAGCTAGGTTGAAGGTCCAAGGCGCTACTAATGCATCCACTAGAGTCGCCTTGGGATCCCTGGATCTGGAACCGTAGCAAGGAACCTTGAAGTTCTGACGAGACGCCATTAGATCCATGTCTGGAATGCCCCATAATTGAGTGAACTGGGCAAAGATCTCCGGGTGGAGTTCCCACTCCCCCGGATGGAATGTCTGACGACTCAGATAATCCGCCTCCCAGTTTTCCACTCCTGGGATGTGGATCGCAGATAGGTGGCAGGAGTGATCCTCCGCCCATTTTATGATTTTGGTCACTTCTCTCATCGCCAGGGAACTCCTTGTTCCCCCCTGATGATTGATGTAAGCAACAGTCGTCATGTTGTCTGATTGAAATCTTATGAATCTGGCCTTTGCTAGTTGAGGCCAAGCCTTGAGAGCATTGAATATTGCTCTCAGTTCCAGAATGTTTATCGGGAGAAGAGACTCTTCCCGAGACCATAGCCCCTGAGCTTTCAGGGAGTTCCAGACCGCGCCCCAGCCCACTAGACTGGCGTCGGTCGTGACGATGACCCACTGTGGTCTGCGGAAGCTCATTCCCTGGGACAGGTGATCCTGGGTTAGCCACCAACGGAGTGAGTCTCTGGTCTCCTGATCTACTTGAATCACTGTAATGTATAGTCCCCATTCCACTGTTTCAGCATGCACAGTTGTAATGGTCTTAGATGAATTCGCGCAAAAGGAACTATGTCCATTGCTGCAACCATCAACCCTACTACTTCCATGCACTGAGCTATGGAAGGACATGGAACAGAATGAAGAAGTTGACAAGCGCTTAGAAGTTTTGACTTTCTGACATCTGTCAGGAAAATCCTAATTTCTAAAGAATCTATTATTGTCCCCAAGAAAGGAACTCTTGTCGACGGAGACAGGGAATTTTTTTCTATGTTCACTTTCCATCCGTGAGATCTGAGAAAGGCCAGAACGATGTCTGTGTGAGCCTTTGCCTTTGAAAGAGACGACGCTTGTATCAGAATGTCGTCCAAGTAAGGTGCCACTGCAACGCCCCTTGGTCTTAGAACCGCTAGAAGGGACCCGAGTACCTTTGTGAAAATCCTTGGAGCAGTGGCTAGTCCGAATGGGAGAGCCACAAACTGGTAATGTTTGTCCAGAAAGGCGAACCTTAGGAACTGATGATGATCTTTGTGGATAGGAATATGTAGATACGCATCCTTTAGATCCACGGTAGTCATAAATTGACCCTCCTGGATTGTAGGTAAAATCGTTCGAATGGTTTCCATTTTGAACGATGGCACTCTGAGAAATTTGTTTAGGATCTTTAAATCCAGAATTGGTCTGAAGGTTCCCTCTTTTTTGGGAACCACAAACAGATTTGAGTAAAACCCCATTCCTTGTTCCACGGTTGGAACTGGGTGTATCACCCCCATTTTTAACAGGTCTTCTACACAATGTAAGAATGCCTGTCTCTTTATTTGGTTTGAAGATAAGTGAGACATGTGGAACCTTCCCCTTGGGGGTAGTTCCTTGAATTCCAGAAGATAACCCTGAGAAACTATTTCTAGTGCCCAGGGATCCTGAACATCTCTTGCCCAAGCCTGAGCGAAGAGAGAGAGTCTGCCCCCTACTAGATCCGGTCCCGGATCGGGGGCTGCTCCTTCATGCTGTTTTGGTAGCAGCAGCAGGCTTCTTGGCCTGTTTACCCTTGTTCCAGCCTTGCATCGGTTTCCAAGCTGGTTTGGTCTGCGAAGCATTACCCTCTTGTCTAGAGGCTGCAGAGTTGGAGGCCGGTCCATTCCTGAAATTGCGAAAGGAACGAAAATTAGACTTATTCTTGGCCTTGAAAGGCCTATCTTGTGGAAGGGCATGGCCCTTACCCCCAGTGATATCTGAGATAATCTCTTTCAACTCTGGTCCAAAAAGGGTTTTACCCTTGAAAGGGATATTAAGCAATTTTGTCTTGGAAGATACATCCGCTGACCAAGACTTTAGCCAGAGCGCTCTGCGCGCCACAATTGCAAACCCAGAATTTTTCGCCGCTAATCTAGCTAACTGCAAAGCGGCATCTAAAATAAAGGAATTAGCTAACTTAAGTGCGTGTATTCTGTCCATAACCTCCTCATACGGAGTCTCTCAATTGAGCGACTTTTCTAGTTCCTCGAACCAGAACCACGCTGCTGTAGTGACAGGAACAATGCACGAAATAGGTTGCAGGAGGTAACCTTGCTGAACAAAAATCTTTTTAAGCAAACCCTCCAATTTTTTATCCATAGGATCTTTGAAAGCACAACTATCCTCGATAGGAATAGTAGTGCGCTTGTTTAGTGTAGAAACTGCCCCCTCGACCTTAGGGACTGTCTGTCATAAGTCCTTTCTGGGGTCGACCATAGGAAATAATTTCTTAAATATAGGAGGGGGAACAAAAGGTATGCCGGGCTTCTCCCACTCCTTGTTCACTATGTCCGCCACCCGCTTGGGTATAGGAAAAGCGTCGGGGTGCACCGGAACCTCTAGGAACTTGTCCATCTTACACAATTTTTCTGGGATGACCAGGTTGTCACAATCATCCAGAGTAGATAACACCTCCTTAAGCAGTGCGCGGAGATGCTCTAATTTAAATTTAAATGTCACAACATCAGGTTCTGCCTGTTGAGAAATTCTACCTGAATCTGAAATTTCCCCATCTGACAAAACCTCCCTCATGGCCCCTTCAGATTGGTGTGAGGGTATGACAGAGCAATTATCATCAGCGCCCTCCTGCTCTACAGTGTTTAAAACAGAGCAATCGCGCTCTCTCTGGTATGCAGGCATTTTGGATAAAATATTTGCTATGGAGTTATCCATTACTGCCGTCAATTGTTGCATAGTAATAAGCATTGGCGCGCTAGAAGTACTAGGGGCCTCCTGCGTGGGCAAAACTGGTGTAGACACAGAGTGAGATGAAGCAGAACTATGTTTACTCTCTTCATCTGATGAATCATCTTGGGCAACTTTACTGTTTGTGGCAGTATTGTCCTTACTTTGTTTGGATGCTATGGCACAATTATCACACAATTTGGAAGGGGGAGACACACTGGCTTCCATACATACAGAACATAGCTTATCTGAAGGTACAGACATGTTAAACAGGCTTAAACTTGACAAAAAAGTACAAAAACCATTTTAAATTAAAAACGTTACTGTCTCTTTAAATTTTAAACAGGGCACACTTTATTACTGAATATGTGAAAAACAATGAAGGAATTGTTCAAATTTTACCAAATTTTCACCACAGTGTCTTAAAGTATTCAAAGCATTGCACCCCAAATTTCAGAGTTTTAACCCTTAAAATGAAGAAACCGGAGCCGGTTACAGTTTTAACCCCTCTACAGTCCCAGCTACAGCCTTTACTGCGACTTTACCAAACCCAGGGGGGAATACGATACCAAATGAAGCCTTCTATGAACCTTTTCAACTACTTTCAGATCTACACACATGCAGCTGCATGTCTTGTTCTCAAAAGTAACTGCGCAGTAATGGCGCGAAAATGAGGCTCAGCCTACTACAGTGAAGGCCCTTCCTGACTGAAAAGGTGTCTAAACCAGTGCCTGACGTTAAAAAACGTTCTGCCCAAATAAAGCAATCGATTTTGCCCATAAAGTGTCTACCAGTTTTATAGCCCATATTAAGCCCTTTATTCTGTTTGAGACTAAGAAAATGGCTTACCGGTCCCCATGAGGGGAAATGACAGCCTTCCAGCATTACACAGTCTTGTTAGAAATATGGCTAGTCATACCTTAAGCAGAAAAGTCTGCTAACTGTTTCCCCCAACTGAAGTTATTTCATCTCAACAGTCCTGTGTGGAAAAAGCAAACGATTTTAGTTACTGCTGCTAAAATCATATTCCTCTCACAAACAGAACTCTTCATCTTTTTCTGTTTCAGAGTAAATAGTACATACCAGCACTATTTTAAAATAACAAACTCTTGATAGTAGAATAAAAAACTACAACTAAACACCACATACTCTTAACCATCTCCGTGGAGATGTTGCCTGTGCAACGGCAAAGAGAATGACTGGGGTGGGCGGAGCCTAGGAGGGACTATATGGACAGCTTTTGCTGTACTCTTTGCCATTTCCTGTTGGGGAAGAGATATTCCCACAAGTTATGGATGACGCCGTGGACCGGACACACCAATGTTGGAGAAATAGCCCCATCAACTTTGAGGATCTTTTCCCAAAACTCTATAGAAATTGCTGGTAAAAGGATACAATTTTTAAACCTTGAAGAAGGAATAAAAGAAGTACCCGGCTTATTCCATTCCTTAGAAATCATATCAGAAATAGCATCAGGAACAGGAAAAACCTCTGGAGTAACCACAGGAGGTTTAAAAACATAATTTACTAGTTCTAATATCAAGAGGACTAGTTTCCACAATATCCAAAATAATTAACACTTCTTTAACAAAGAACGAAAATACTTCATTTTAAATAAATAAGTAGATTTGTTAGTGTCAATATCCGAGGAAGGATCTTCTGAATCAGATAGATCCTCATCAGAGGAGGATAATTCATTATGTTGTCGGTCATTAAAAATTTCATCAACCTTATAAGAAGTTTTAAAATACCTTATATTAATTAGAAGGCAGAATAGCAGACAAAGCCTTCTGAATAGAATCAGTAACAAATTCTTAATTTCATAGGTATAACATGTACATTAAAAGTTGAAGGAAGAACAACAGGCAATGTACTATTTACTGATGGACACAATATCTGCATGTAAAAGTTTATCATGATAACCAATACAAATGACATTTCGGAAATATAATGCACTTAGCTTTAGTAGAACCGACATCAGGCAGCAAAGTTCCAACAGATACTTCTGAGGCAGGATCAGATTGAGACATCTTGCAAAATGTACAATAAAAAACAACATATTAAGCAAAATTTGTCAATTTCCTTAGATGACAGTTTCAGGAATGGGAAAAAAATGCAAATAGCATAGCCCTCTGACAAAAAGGCAAGAGGCATGAGGCAAATAGCAATGGGGTATTAAATTAATGAAAAAAATTTGGTGCCAAGTATGACGCACAACGTAACTGAAAAATTTTTGGCGCCAACATCCGGAAATAATACACTTGCGCCACTAACGACGCAACCCTGTGTAAGGAACTCGGCGTCAACTACGACGCCGGAAATGACGAACTTGCGTCAATGGACGTACTTTCACACCAAAAAATTATTGCGCCAAGAATGAAGCAATAAAGTCTAGCATTTGGCGCACCCGCGGGCCTAATACTGCCTGCAATCTGCAAGAAAAATGTAGTCAATTTTGAAAAAAAGACTAAACCCCAGGTAAGAAAAATATTTCTTAAAATGGTAATTTTCCCCAAATATGAAACTGACAGTCTGCACAAGGAAATACATGAACCTGACTCATGGCAAATATAAGTACAATACATATATTTAGATCTTTATATAAATGCATAAAGTGCCAAACCATAGCTGGGGTGTCTTAAGTAATAAAATAAAATAAAAACTTACCGAAGACACACCCATCCACATAAAGCAGATAGCCAAACCAGTACTGAAACTGTTATCGGTAGAGGTAATGGTATATGAGAGTATATCGTGGATCAGAAAAGGGAGGTAGGAGATGAATCTCTATGACCGATAACAGAGAACCTATGAAATAGATCCCGTTAGAAAGACCATTGCATTCAACAGGTGATACTCTCTTCACATCCCTCTGACATTCGCTGTACTCAGAGGAATCGGGCTTCAAAATGCTGAGAAGCGCATGTCAACGTAGAAATCTTAGCACAAACTTACTTCACCACCTCCATAGGAGGCAAGGTTTGTAAAACTGAATTGTGGGTGTGGTGAGGGGTGTATTTATAGGCATTTGAGGTTTGGAAAACTTTGCCCCTCCTGGTAGGATTGTATAACCCATACGTCACTAGCTCATGGACTGTTGCCAATAACATGGAAGAAAGAAACTCCCTGCATCTCCGGACTCTAACTTTCATCCAAGCCCTCACTGAGAGACTGACAGGACTACTTAAAACTACCCTCAATAAGAGAAAACAAAAATTAAAAATTCTGACACTTCTCTGTCAACCTCCTAGGACGAAAGGCAAAGAATGACTGGGGGACGAGGGGAGTGGGAGAAGTATTTAAGCCATTGGCTGGGTTGTCTTTGCCTCCTCCTGGTGGCCAGGTTCTTAATTCCCAAAAGTAATGAATGCAGCTGTTGACTCTTTCCATTTAAGAAGAAACAGAATTTATGTTTACCTGATAAATTTCTTTCTCCAACGGTGTGTCCGGTCCACGGCGTCATCCTTACTTGTGGGATATTCTCTTCCCCAACAGGAAATGGCAAAGAGCCCAGCAAAGCTGGTCACATGATCCCTCCTAGGCTCCGCCTACCCCAGTCATTCGACCGACGTTAAGGAGGAATATTTGCATAGGAGAAACCATATGGTACCGTGGTGACTGTAGTTAAAGAAAATAAATTATCAGACCTGATTAAAAAACCAGGGCGGGCCGTGGACCGGACACACCGTTGGAGAAAGAAATTTATCAGGTAAACATAAATTCTGTTTTCTCCAACATAGGTGTGTCCGGTCCACGGCGTCATCCTTACTTGTGGGAACCAATACCAAAGCTTTAGGACACGGATGAAGGGAGGGAGCAAATCAGGTCACCTAAATGGAAGGCACCACGGCTTGCAAAACCTTTCTCCCAAAAATAGCCTCAGAAGAAGCAAAAGTATCAAACTTGTAAAATTTGGTAAAAGTGTGCAGTGAAGACCAAGTCGCTGCCCTACATATCTGATCAACAGAAGCCTCGTTCTTGAAGGCCCATGTGGAAGCCACAGCCCTAGTGGAATGAGCTGTGATTCTTTCGGGAGGCTGCCGTCCGGCAGTCTCGTAAGCCAATCTGATGATGCTTTTAATCCAAAAAGAGAGAGAGGTAGAAGTTGCTTTTTGACCTCTCCTTTTACCTGAATAAACAACAAACAAGGAAGATGTTTGTCTAAAATCCTTTGTAGCATCTAAATAGAATTTTAGAGCGCGAACAACATCCAAATTGTGCAACAAACGTTCCTTCTTTGAAACTGGTTTCGGACACAGAGAAGGTACGATAATCTCCTGGTTAATGTTTTTGTTAGAAACAACTTTTGGAAGAAAACCAGGTTTAGTACGTAAAACCACCTTATCTGCATGGAACACCAGATAAGGAGGAGAACACTGCAGAGCAGATAATTCTGAGACTCTTCTAGCAGAAGAAATCGCAACTAAAAACAAAACTTTCCAAGATAATAACTTAATATCAACGGAATGTAAGGGTTCAAACGGAACCCCCTGAAGAACTGAAAGAACTAAATTGAGACTCCAAGGAGGAGTCAAAGGTTTGTAAACAGGCTTGATTCTAACCAGAGCCTGAACAAAGGCTTGAACATCTGGCACAGCTGCCAGCTTTTTGTGAAGTAATACCGACAAGGCAGAAATCTGTCCCTTCAGGGAACTTGCAGATAATCCTTTTTCCAATCCTTCTTGAAGGAAGGATAGAATCCTAGGAATCTTAACCTTGTCCCAAGGGAATCCTTTAGATTCACACCAACAGATATATTTTTTCCAAATTTTGTGGTAAATCTTTCTAGTTACAGGCTTTCTGGCCTGAACAAGAGTATCGATGAAT